>NC_051324.1:2101286-2356217 GCF_015220235.1 Choloepus didactylus | reverse complement strand
AGGGATGACCACCCTAACCTGTTCATGGTTGAAAAGGGGTTCACTTATGGTAAAAGGCACATCTAGTTGATGTTCTTGAAGAGGCCATTGCCTCTGGGTTTTGGGACTTACTCGGCACAGGAGCTCTCCGAAGGATTTAAGTTTCTGATGAAAACTTAGGAGTGACATGTTATAGAGTCCAGACGGGTATTCTTTAGGGTTTGGGGACTACTTTTGACTTGGGCTTATCATACTGTCGCCATTTGGCATCTCTAGATAACTTACCAGGAGTAACCCCAGACAGCTTCTCGCGATTTGAAATCTCTTAGCCACTAAAACTTTTTGTTGCCTCTTTCCCCCCTTTTGGTCCGAAAGGCATTCCCAGCCCTCAATGCCAGGGGTCCACCATTCCCAGAATCCTGTCCCACGTGCCAGGAAGGCTCGCTTGGGGTCCTGTCCCACCCTCGGGGGAGGGTGATGAATTATTTGCAAGTTGGGCTTGAAGAGATATCCACATTTGAGCAACAAAAGAGTTCTCTGGAGGTGACTCCTAGCCATAATTATGGGTGGCTTAGCTTCCTTTTCACAACCATGAGTTATCTAGCGTAGATATATAAAAAAAATGTGTGTGTTTATCTGTATCTGTATAGATAGATAGATGTAGATAGATGTATGCATCCATGACTTGGGGTTTTGTTTGTTCACCAGAAGGAAATCATACTGATATATTCCTTGTAACCTTTTATTTCTGGGAGTGGGGAGGGTTCTTATGAACCCATCTTCCATTTCATAATCTTCATTCATCTATTACTCACCATCGTCAGATTCCATACTGACTCGAATGCCCTTTATAGCTGCTTTGTTCAACCAGTGTTGATTCAGGACCCACACTCAGCAACCCGCCCCGTCCCTCTGCCCGGGCTTTCTGTTGTCCTTGAAATCAAACGGACACTCTTGCCGTGGCCCGTCAGTGAGCGCAGCCTGCCTCTCTGACTTCATGTGCATGCTCACATGAGTTGTACCACCCTTATTCTTCCCTTTTTCGGACCTTTCCATTTCCATTTCCCCTGCCGTGAGTGGCCTGCCAGCAGATCTTCTCATCGCAAATATCTCCTCAGAGGGCCTCTTCCCCCCGCCCTCCTGAGCTTGACCTCCCCTTTGCTGCCAGCACACCATTGCTTTTTTTTTTTCGTATTCACGGTCTGAAATTATCTTGCCCATTTATTGCATACTCCTTATAGTTTATTTCCCTTCCAGACTAGAATTTTACCTCCATGAGAACAGGGACTTTGTCTATCTGACTTGGCACTGTATTCTCGCTTCTAATCATGTCTGCACATAGGCATTAAATATTTATTGATGGGGGGGAGGCGGGGCAAGATGGCAGACTGGTGAGCTGTATGTTTTAGTTACTCCTCCAGGAAAGTAGGTAAAAAGCCAGGAACTGCGTGGACTGGACACCACAGAGCAATCTGTCTTTGGGCATACTTCATACAACACTCATGAAAACGTGGAACTGCTGAGATCAGCGAAATCTGTAAGTTTTTGCGGCCAGGGGACCCGCGCCCCTCCCTGCCAGGCTCAGTCCCGGGGGAGGAGGGGCTGTCAGCTCCAGGAAGGAGAAGGGAGAATTGCAGTGGCTGCTCTTATCGGAAACTCATTCTACTGATTCAAACTCCAACCATAGATAGACTGAGGCCAGACACCAGAGACTCTGAGAGCAGCCAGCCCAGCAGAGAGGAGACAGGCATAGAAAAAAATCAACACGAACAACTCCAAAATAAAAGCAGAGGATTTTTGGAGTTCTGGTGAACACAGAAAGGGGAAGGGCGGAGATCAGGCCTTGAGGCGCATATGCAAATCCCGAAGCAAGGCTGATCTCTCTGCCCTGGGCACCTTTCCTTAATGGCCCTGGTTGCTTTGTCTATTAGCATTTCAATAACCCATTAGATCTCTGAGGAGGGCAGTTTTTTTTTTTTTTTTTTTTTTAAATCCTTTTTGCTTTTTCTAAAACAATTACTCTAAGAAGCTCAATACAGAAAGCTTCAAAGAATTGAAATTTGGGCACGTCAAGTCAAGAGCAGAACTAAGAGAGCTCTGAGACAAAAGGCAATAATCCAGTGGCTGAGAAAATTCACTAAACAACACAACTTCCCAAGAAAAGGGGGGTGTCCGCTCACAGCCACCATCCTGGTGGACAGGAAACACTCCTGCCCATCGCCAGCCCCATAGCCCAGAGCTGCCCCAGACAACCCAGTGTGACGGAAGTGCTTCAAATAACAGGCACACACCACAAAACTGGGCGTGGACATTAGCCTTCCCTGCAACCTCAGCTGAATGTCCCAGAGCTGGGAAGGGGGAGCAGTGTGAATTAACAGAGCCCCATTCAGCCATCATTTGAGCAGACTGGGAGCCTCCCAACACAGCCCAGCAGCCCAGAACTGCCCTGGGGGGACGGCACTCACCTGTGACATAGCACAGTCATCCCTCAACAGAGGACCCGGGGTGCACAGCCTGGAAGAGGGGCCCACTTGCAAGTCTCAGGAGCCATACGCCAATACCAAAGACTTGTGGGTCAGTGGCAGAGACAAACTGTGGCAGGACTGAACTGAAGGATTAGACTATTGCAGTAGCTTTAAAACTCTAGGATCATCAGGGAGATTTGATTGTTAGGGCCACCCCCCCTCCCCGACTGCCCAGAAACACGCCCCACATACAGGGCAGGCAACACCAACTACACACGCAAGCTTGGGACACCAATTGGGCCCCACAAGACTCACTCCCCCACTCACCAAAAAGGCTAAGCAGGGGAGATCTGGCTTGTGGAGAACAGGTGGCTCGTGGACGCCACCTGCTGGTTAGTTAGAGAAAGTGTACTCCACGAAGCTGTAGATCTGATAAATTAGAGATAAGGACTTCAACTGGTCTACAAACCCTAAAAGAACCCTATCAAGGTCAGCAAATGCCACGAGGCCAAAAACAACAGAAAATTATAAAGCATATGAAAAAACCAGACGATATGGATAACCCAAGCCCAAGCACCCAAATCAAAAGACCAGAAGAGACACACCTAGAGCAGCTACTCAAAGAACTAAAGATGAACAATGAGACCCTAGTACGGGATATGAAGGAAATCAAGAAGACCCTAGAAGAGCATAAAGAAGACATTGCAAGACTAAATAAAAAAATGGATGATCTTATGGAAATTAAAGAAACTGTTGACCAAATTAAAAAGATTCTGGACACTCATAGTACAAGACTAGAGGAAGTTGAACAACGAATCAGTGACCTGGAAGATGACAGAATGGAAAATGAAAGCATAAAAGAAAGAATGGGGAAAAAAATTGAAAAACTCGAAATGGACCTCAGGGATATGATAGATAATATGAAACGTCCGAATATAAGACTCATTGGTGTCCCAGAAGGGGAAGAAAAGGGTAAAGGTCTAGGAAGAGTATTCAAAGAAATTGTTGGGGAAAACTTCCCAAATCTTCTAAACAACATAAATACACAAATCATAAATGCTCAGCGAACTCCAAATAGAATAAATCCAAAAAAACCCACTCCGAGACATATACTGATCACACTGTCAAACATAGAAGAGAAGGAGCAAGTTCTGAAAGCAGCAAGAGAAAAGCAATTCACCACATACAAAGGAAACAGCATAAGACTAAGTAGTGACTACTCAGCAGCCACCATGGAGGCGAGAAGGCAGTGGCACGATATATTTAAAATTCTGAGTGAGAGGAATTTCCAGCCAAGAATACTTTATCCAGCAAAGCTCTCCTTCAAATTTGAGGGAGAGCTTAAATTTTTCACAGACAAAGAAATGCTGAGAGAATTTGCTAACAAGAGACCTGCCCTACTGGAGATACTAAAGGGAGCCCTACAGACAGAGAAACAAAGACAGGACAGAGAGACTTGGAGAAAGGTTCAGTACTAAAGAGATTCGGTATGGGTACAATAAAGGATATTAATAGAGAGAGGGAAAAATATGGCAAACATAATCCAAAGGATAAGATGGCCGATTCAAGAAATGCCTTCACGGTTTTAACGTTGAATGTAAATGGATTAAACTCCCCAATTAAAAGATATAGATTCGCAGAATGGATCAAAAAAAATGAACCATCAATATGTTGCATACAAGAGACTCATCTTAGACACAGGGACACAAAGAAACTGAAAGTGAAAGGATGGAAAAAAATATTTCATGCAAGCTACAGCCAAAAGAAAGCAGGTGTAGCAATATTAATCTCAGATAAAATAGACTTCAAATGCAGGGATGTTTTGAGAGACAAAGAAGGCCACTACATACTAATAAAAGGGGCAATTCAGCAAGAAGAAATAACAATCGTAAATGTCTATGCACCCAATCAAGGTGCCACAAAATACATGAGAGAAACATTGGCAAAACTAAAGGAAGCAATTGATGTTTCCACAATAATTGTGGGAGACTTCAACACATCACTCTCTCCTATAGATAGATCAACCAGACAGAAGACCAATAAGGAAATTGAAAACCTAAACAATCTGATAAATGAATTAGATTTAACAGACATCTACAGGACATTACATCCCAAATCACCAGGATACACATACTTTTCTAGTGCTCACGGAACTTTCTCCAGAATAGATCATATGCTGGGACATAAAACAAGCCTCAATAAATTTAAAAAGATTGAAATTATTCAAAGCACATTCTCTGACCACAATGGAATACAATTAGAAGTCAATAACCATCAGAGACTTAGAAAATTCACAAATACCTGGAGGTTAAACAACACACTCCTAAACAATCAGTGGGTTAAAGAAGAAATAGCAAGAGAAATTGCTAAATATATAGAGACGAATGAAAATGAGAACACAACATACCAAAACCTATGGGATGCAGCAAAAGCAGTGCTAAGGGGGAAATTTATAGCACT
The DNA here is from genome assembly GCF_015220235.1 of Choloepus didactylus. Lineage (NCBI taxonomy): Eukaryota > Metazoa > Chordata > Mammalia > Pilosa > Megalonychidae > Choloepus > Choloepus didactylus. Next base: position 2,351,313 of record NC_051324.1, on the reverse strand, counting down.
AAACGCATATATTAAAAAGGAAGAAAGAGCCAAAATCAAAGAACTAATGGATCAACTGAAGAAGCTAGAAAATGAACAGCAAACCAATCCTAAACCAAGTACAAGAAAAGAAATAACAAGGATTAAAGCAGAAATAAATGACATAGAGAACAAAAAAACAATAGAAAGGATAAATATCACCAAAAGTTGGTTCTTTGAGAAGATCAACAAGATTGACAAGCCCCTAGCTAGACTGACAAAATCAAAAAGAGAGAAGACCCATATAAACAAAATAATGAATGAAAAAGGTGACATAACTGCAGATCCTGAAGAAATTAAAAAAATTATAAGAGGATATTATGAACAACTGTATGGCAACAAACTGGATAATGTAGAAGAAATGGACAATTTCCTGGAAACATATGAACAACCTAGACTGACCAGAGAAGAAATAGAAGACCTCAACCAACCCATCACAAGCAAAGAGATCCAATCAGTCATCAAAAATCTTCCCACAAATAAATGCCCAGGGCCAGATGGCTTCACAGGGGAATTCTACCAAACTTTCCAGAAAGAACTGACACCAATCTTACTCAAACTCTTTCAAAACATTGAAAAAAATGGAACACTACCTAACTCATTTTATGAAGCTAACATCAATCTAATACCAAAACCAGGCAAAGATGCTACAAAAAAGGAAAACTACCGGCCAATCTCCCTAATGAATATAGATGCAAAAATCCTCAACAAAATACTTGCAAATCGAATCCAAAGACACATTAAAAAAATCATACACCATGACCAAGTGGGGTTCATTCCAGGCATGCAAGGATGGTTCAACATAAGAAAAACAATCAATGTATTACAACACATTAAAAACTCGAAAGGGAAAAATCAATTGATCATCTCAATAGATGCTGAAAAAGCATTTGACAAAATCCAACATCCCTTTTTGATAAAAACACTTCAAAAGGTAGGAATTGAAGGAAACTTCCTCAACATGATAAAGAGCATATATGAAAAACCCACAGCCAGCATAGTACTCAATGGTGAGAGACTGAAAGCCTTCCCTCTAAGATCAGGAACAAGACAAGGATGCCCGCTGTCACCACTGTTATTCAACATTGTGCTGGAAGTGCTAGCCAGGGCAATCCGGCAAGACAAAGAAATAAAAGGCATCCAAATTGGAAAAGAAGAAGTAAAACTGTCATTGTTTGCAGATGATATGATCTTATATCTAGAAAACCCTGAGAAATCAACGATACACCTACTAGAGCTAATAAACAAATTTAGCAAAGTAGCGGGATACAAGATTAATGCACATAAGTCAGTAATGTTTCTATATGCTAGAAATGAACAAACTGAAGAGACACTCAATAAAAAGATACCATTTTCAATAGCAACTAAAAAAATCAAGTACCTAGGAATAAACTTAACCAAAGATGTAAAAGACCTATACAAAGAAAACTACATAACTCTACTAAAAGAAATAGAAGGGGACCTTAAAAGATGGAAAAATATTCCATGTTCATGGATAGGAAGGCTAAATGTCATTAAGATGTCAATTCTACCCAAACTCATCTACAGATTCAATGCAATCCCAATCAAAATTCCAACAACCTACTTTGCAGACTTGGAAAAGCTAGTTATCAAATTTATTTGGAAAGGGAAGATGCCTCGAATTGCTAAAGACACTCTAAAAAAGAAAAACGAAGTGGGAGGACTTACACTCCCTGACTTTGAAGCTTATTATAAAGCCACAGTTGCCAAAACAGCATGGTACTGGCACAAAGATAGACATATAGATCAATGGAATCGAATTGAGAATTCAGAGATAGACCCTCAGATCTATGGCCGACTGATCTTTGATAAGGCCCCCAAAGTCACCGAACTGAGCCATAATGGTCTTTTCAACAAATGGGGCTGGGAGAGTTGGATATCCATATCCAAAAGAATGAAAGAGGACCCCTACCTCACCCCCTACACAAAAATTAACTCAAAATGGACCAAAGATCTCAATATAAAAGAAAGTACCATAAAACTCCTAGAAGATAATGTAGGAAAACATCTTCAAGACCTTGTATTAGGAGGCCACTTCCTAGACTTTACACCCAAAGCACAAGCAACAAAAGAGAAAATAGATAAATGGGAACTCCTCAAGCTTAGAAGTTTCTGCACCTCAAAGGAATTTCTCAAAAAGGTAAAGAGGCAGCCAACTCAATGGGAAAAAATTTTTGGAAACCATGTATCTGACAAAAGACTGATATCTTGCATATACAAAGAAATCCTACAACTCAATGACAATAGTACAGACAGCCCAATTATAAAATGGGCAAAAGATATGAAAAGACAGTTCTCTGAAGAGGAAATACAAATGGCCAAGAAACACATGAAAAAATGTTCAGCTTCACTAGCTATTAGAGAGATGCAAATTAAGACCACAATGAGATACCATCTAACACCGGTTAGAATGGCTGCCATTAAACAAACAGGAAACTACAAATGCTGGAGGGGATGTGGAGAAATTGGAACTCTTATTCATTGTTGGTGGGACTGTATAATGGTTCAGCCACTCTGGAAGTCAGTCTGGCAGTTCCTTAGAAAACTAGATATAGAGCTACCATTCGATCCAGCGATTGCACTTCTCGGTATATACCCGGAAGATCGGAAAGCAGTGACACGAACAGATATCTGCACGCCAATGTTCATAGCAGCATTATTCACAATTGCCAAGAGATGGAAACAACCCAAATGTCCTTCAACAGATGAGTGGATAAATAAAATGTGGTATATACACACGATGGAATACTACGCGGCAGTAAGAAGGAACGATCTGGTGAAACATATGACAACATGGATGAACCTTGAAGACATAATGCTGAGCGAAATAAGCCAGGCACAAAAAGAGAAATATTATATGCTACCACTAATGTGAACTTTGAAAAATGTAAAACAAATGGTTTATAATGTAGAATGTAGGGGAACTAGCAGTAGAGAGCAATTAAGGAAGGGGGAACAATAATCCAAGAAGAACAGATAAGCTATTTAACGTTCTGGGGATGCCCAGAAATGACTATGGTCTGTTAATTTCTGATGGATGTAGTAGGAACAAGTTCACTGAAATGTTGCTATATTATGTAACTTTCTTGGGGTAAAGTAGGAACATGTTGGAAGTTAAGCAGTTATCTTAGGTTAGTTGTCTTTTTCTTACTCCCTTGCTATGGTCTCTTTGAAATGTTCTTTTATTGTATGTTTGTTTTCTTTTTAACTTTTTTTTCATACAGTTGATTTGAAAAAAGAAGGGAAAGTTAAAAAAAAAAAAAAAAAAATAAAAAAGACAAACAAGGAAAAAAAAAAAAAAAAAAAAAACGATGTAGTGCCCCCTTGAGGAGCCTGTGGAGAATGCAGGGGTATTCGCCTACCCCACCTCCATGGTTGCTAACATGACCACAGACATAGGGGACTGGTGGTTTGATGGGTTGAGCCCTCTACCATAAGTTTTACCCTTGGGAAGACGGTTGCTGCAAAGGAGAGGCTAGGCCTCCCTGTATTTGTGCCTAAGAGTCTCCTCCTGAATGCCTCTTTGTTGCTCAGATGTGGCCCTCTCTCTCTGGCTAAGCCAACTTGAAAGGTGAAATCACTGCCCTCCCCCCTACGTGGGATCAGACACCCAGGGAAGTGAATCTCCCTGGCAACGTGGAATATGACTCCCGGGGAGGAATGTAGACCCGGCATCGTGGGATGGAGAACATCTTCTTGACCAAAAGGGGGATGTGAAAGGAAATGAAATAAGCTTCAGTGGCAGAGAGATTCCAAAACGAGCCGAGAGATCACTCTGGTGGGCACTCTTACGCACACTTTAGACAACCTTTTTAGGTTCTAAAGAATTGGGGTAGCTGGTGGTGGATACCTGAAACTATTAAACTACAACCCAGAACCCATGAATCTCGAAGACAGTTGTATAAAAATGTAGCTTATGAGGGGTGACAGTGGGATTGGGAATGCCATAAGGACCAAACTCCACTTTGTCTAGTTTATGGATGGATGTGTAGAAAAGTAGGGGAAGCAAACAAACAGACAAAGGTACCCTAGTGTTCTTTTTTACTTCAATTGCTCTTTTTCACTCTAATTATTATTCTTGTTATTTTTGTGTGTGTGCTAATGAAGGTGTCAGGGATTGATTTAGGTGATGAATGTACAACTATGTAATGGTACTGTAAACAATCGAAAGTACAATTTGTTTTGTATGACTGCGTGGTATGTGAATATATCTCAATAAAATGATGATTAAAAAAAAAATATTTATTGATGGGATTAATTAATTAATCTTTTAAAATGCCATCAGAGGTTATCTGTGTTAAGATTATGAGTCATACTGATTTTATTTGAGAAAAAAGTCATTGTTTTAAACTCGGTCAACCTTTGTACCGTGATGTTCTTTTGAGGATACTCAGACACCATAACCCCCAAATACTGGCTATTTGTAAGCACTTCCAAGCTTGTACAAATCTTGGATGATGCACCTTTGTATCCCCCTTCTTCACTCTGCAAATGAGTTATTTGAGGGATGGGTAGATAGTGACTTGTTCGGGATCACACAGCAGATTGGTAGCAGTTCAAGGGCTTTGGTGCAGCGTGCCCTCTTAACAGTCGTTGGCAGTTCAGCGTCCCTTCCTCTGCTTTCCTTTCCTTAATCGCTGAGTACAGATGGAAATCATGTCTGTCATTTACAAGCTTACAGTTTTGTTTCATTTCCCCACCACCACACCCCCCTATCATTCACTTTCTTACTGACAGATCCAACCTGAGGCTTGTGACTTCTGGGGAAAAGACAGGAAAAGAAAGCTGCAGTTCAGTCCCTGAAGTTATTTTCCCCCTCTGGGAGAGGAAGGCACCATGAGTAGTACACACTCAAGTCTGAATGCTTGTGAGCGCCTGTCATGTGTCCAGAGGTGACCGTGAGGGCGTGTGGTGGACCGCCGGGGGCAGGAGTGAGGACGCATGTGAAGAGCCGGGTCCGCGGCTCCTGCCAGTGCACAGCCCTGCGCCACCCCTGCCAGTCCACTCTGCGCCAGGCCTGGCTACTCAGAGCAGTTCTCTTGTGAACCCGCAGAGTCATCCGATGGTGGGGCAGTCTTGGGGTCCGCTCAGAGAGCATCTCACCAGTTCTTTGACCAGTGTCCAAAGAAAAATTATTTTCCTCTGTCCCCCTCCTGGACCCGTGGTACTCCAGGCTTGGCATCCTCACTCTCCTGAATGGATTATCTGTTTGCTACTCTGGGCAGCAGTATGAGAAGGTGGCATGGCTTCTCGTTCCAAAAGCAAAGGCCCAATAACATCCTCGACTCTGTTTTCTTCTGCTGCTCCATCTTCTTTTGATTTTTTCATCTTTTTTTTTTTTTTTGTCAGAGTTTGGCAAGTCTTGCTTTCTCACATAGCCTTTTGCTTTTCCTTTGTGTTTTCTCAATTTGGTTGTCCTCACAGCATCACTGAAGTTTTCATTTGCTTGTTTCTCAGCTCTTTGTCTCAGGCAAAGGCAGAATATCCAACAGCAGGTTGCCAAACCTCATTTTCACAAATTCCTTCAACCACAGCATGTCGACCTGGGGCCCGCGGGCCTTCTGGGGGCCCCCCTTTCTTCCCTTTGCTGGCGCTGAAGCCCTCTCTCCTATCTTCAGATCATGAAGGATTTCATTAGCAGCACTAATGAAAAGCCTCTCTGAAGATTTTTACCCATCACAGCAGATCCGGTAAGTTGTTTTTCTTACCAGGCCGTGCTCCCACATAATCCACCATTCTTCCCAGGGGTCCTGGGGAGGAGGTGTATCTCTTTCAGAAAGATTTTCTTCGTTGCTTTTCCTTTCTCCTGCCTTTCTAGAATCCCAGTTTGCACCAGATGCCTCCATTGCTTTGCATTTGTCTGTGATCTTCTGTGTGAAACCCACAAGGTACATAACTACAGTTCTTTACCTATAAAGTCTCCTTTAGTAATTTTTTCATGTAATTTGGCCTTCCAGTTTTTCCCTTGCTTTCTCTAAAGTCTTCTGTTCCTTTATCTTCTGTCCAGCATCTTTTTTAACTTGATTTGAAACTCCGGCGTTATGTGTTCTCCAGTTATGTGGCTTCTTTTGAGTTTTTGGTTTTCCCAAAACTCTAGAATCTTTTACAAGTGTTTCTTGTTTGAATTCTTCTTGTTTTCAGAAGAATTCAGCCTTAACAGTTTACCAGCTGCACTATTCACACCAGAATGTCCTGGTCTGAAGGGGTCCTCCGTGGGTCCCTGCAGGCTGCACCCACCCACAAGCTTACAGTTTATTTTGTGTTTTCAAACCCTGATCATTAATAGAGTACTAGTAAGTATTGAGTTTTGAGAAGGGTGTATCTTAGAGGCTTCGGAGATTATGAGAACTTTGATTTCAGGACAAGAAAGATCATTTCAAAACTAATACTGATGTCATCTGGGAGGAAGCATAAAGAGAAGGAGTTGTAAAAGGTCCCTGTCCTGTTAGAACCCTGGTGCTTGAGTCGAACATTTAACATTGTGGCTTGTTGAGTCTGCTCGGCAGGAAAATTTGGACCAGTAAACAAGCCTTTAGCGAATAAGGATTACTGAGGCAAAAGGCTCTAGTTTTTTTATTTTTCATGAATACTATGTGTAGTTCTATCCCAATCATTGAATTAATCAGGCTGTTACCTCAAGAAATCATCTACCAACAATCATTCAGTTGGTTTAAGGAAAAGTTAGGAAGTGAGCTTATTTGAACTAATAAAAAATAAGCTGTGTACTCCTTGGCCGTTCCTCGGTGGGTGAGCTGTGTGTGCTAGGAACTTAGAGTGACCGTGGCTGACGCTGACCAGAGACCCAGCCTGCACAACGTGGTCTGCGCTGACAGCCCTTTTCTACAGGAACTGGCGGGAAGTGCTGGCGGATTGATGTCTTCCTAAGCCAGTATCCCCGTCAGTGTTTTATTTTGCTTTTTAAATGTTTGCTGCAAATACAACAGCAGATGATGGTTTCTTTCAAGCAAGGAGAGAAGAAAAATCTAGAACTCTAAAACAGTTTTTCAATTAAGTACTCTATTATGGAAGAAACAACAGTTTTTATTAATGATAATATTCCTTAATGCTTTGACTGGAATTATGTAAGTAAAGAATATCAATGTCTGGAAGTAACAGCTTTTTAAAAAGAGCATTTTTTTAAGTAAAATTATACATGAAATCTACATTCAATTTTGGCTTCGTCTACTAGGATTCATGTTCTCACAAGCCATGAAGAAATGGGTGCAAGGAAATACTGATGAGGTAAGTTCTACTTTTAGTGAAAAAGATTCCTGTTCTTAAAGGCCACCTTGTCTAAGTAAGGTTTCGAGTTTCCTCTTACTTTAGTTGCCATGTTTAAACAGGCGACGGGTTGATGCTCTCTTATCCAGAATGGAGCAAGGAGGGGTGGCCCTAATAGCTTCTAACAGTTGCCTGGTGGCAGCAGTGGAGGCAGTATCCATGCATTCAAGTTTACATAAACAAATAAGCATTGAAACCAGTGTAGAAACAAAAGCTCACGTGTTTTTCTCTGAAAGTTTTACTTTCAGAAGTGGAAACTTGATTTTTTGAATATTCAAGTACAATATTGAGAGATGGGACTGGAGAAAGAAGAGTGTTTTATTTTGACCATTAAACATGAAGATCATTAGGGTATTGAGAACCCAGTAATGGACTCTGGAAGACAGTGAATGCGTGTTAGTGTATCACAGCCGGGGTGGCCCAGATCCTTGCATATGTGGGAATGTCCATCTCATCCAAATAAATAGATAAATGATAAGCACACACAGGTGTGTTTAGAGTGGTGATAGTGTGCTTCTTGATTCTTCTAATAAATAACCATTATGACATTATGAATTACTTCTTTTAGGCCCAAGAAGAGCTAGCTTGGAAGATTGCTAAAATGATAGTCAGTGATGTTATGCAGCAAGCACAATATGATCAACCATTAGAAAAATCTACAAAGGTAAGGAGATTCACGGTAAATGTGTGTGTGTGTGTGTGTGTGTGTGTGTGTGTAGAGAGAGAGAGAGAATGAGACATAAGGGGACTTCTACTTCTGCCTTTGAGGGATTAGCTGCTGTGGGAATTGCCCTCTCCTCATGCAACTAGAAAACTGATGACAATAAAACAGCTGTTTCCAGATATTGGACAGTAGGCAATATAGGATTGTAATCTTTGAAAGAGGGTTATATTGAGGTTGCCCTAGCTCACTGCCTAAAAGCAGCTTCCGAAGTGCAGACAGGGGAATGCCTCACAGACCCCAGTAGTCTTGCTGAACTGAGAGTGAGAAAGTGAAGATTGGAGAGCCCAAGGTGGGGCTACAGGTTATAAGCCAGGATACCAGAAATGAGGGCTCCAGGGGCCTGTAATGGGAGGTCCCCTAGAGTCCTTGACTGAATACTGAACCTGCATGGGGTCGAAATGCACACGACCAGGGGAAAAAACTACCAAAAAATAGATGCCCTGAACATTTCCTGGAACGTAAGGCCAGCAATAGTTTGCATTGCTTCGGGCCAGAGTGGAGATGCCTGGTAATACACGAGGCGTTGGATAGTGTCCTCTGAAAATTACACGTTAATAGTGGAGCTAAATTAGTCCTAGACGAAAGCACCTTAAGTCATGCTTAAGAGCAGATTGTAAAAGGTTCAGATGGATTTGTAAGTAATCTAACTGCATGCCAAAACAAAGGCTAACCCTCTTTAAAGGAACACAGCAAAATACAGCACTCAACAGTGTAAAGCTCACAATGTCTGACATCTAATATAAAATTACCAGACCTGCAAGGAAGCAGACAACCTTGGCCCATCACCAGGAGAAACGTCAATCTTTAGAAACAGATCCAGAAATGACAAATAAGATGAATTTAGCAGACAACACTTAAAACAGCTATTTTATGTGGAAATATTAAACTTCCCCACCTGAGGAACTCCTGATACTCTCTCAAGCCTTCAGGACTCCCAATTTAATAAGTCAAGCCCTTGATCTTGAGGCTTGCCTTTCTGAAACTTATTACTGCAAAGGAGAAGCTAAGCCTCTTATAATTATGCCCAAGAGTCACCCCCAGAGAACCTCTTTTGTTGCTCAGATGTGGCCTCTCTCTCTCAGCCAGTTCAGCAGATAAATTCACTATCCTTCCCCTCTACGTGGGACATGACTCGCAGGGGTATGTCTCCCTGTCAACATGGGACAGGACTCCCAGGGATGAGCCTGGCCCTGGCATCATGGGACTGAGAAAGCCTTCTTGACCAAAAGGGGGAAAAGAAATGAAACAAAATAAAGTTTCAGTGGTTAAGAGATTTCAGATAAAGTTGAGAGGTCATTCTGGAGGTTATTCTTATGCATTATGTAGGTATTCCTTTTTAGTTTCTAGTGTATTAGAATAGCTAGAAGGTAATACCTGAATCTGTTGAACTGTAATGCAGTAGCCTAGATTGTTGATGATGATTGTATAACTGTATAGCTTTTATTATGGGACTGTGTGATTGTGAAAACCTTGTGACTCATGCTCTCTTGATCCAGTGTTATGAGCAGATGAGTAGTAAAATAAAGACAAAAAATGTATATAAATAATGCGGGGGGTTAAGGAGTATGGGATGTTTTGGGTGTTCTTTTTTTATTTTTATTTTTTTCTTTATTTTGGAGTAATGAAAATGTTCTAAAATAGATTGTGGCGATGAATGCACAACTATATGATGATACTGTGAGCCATTGATAGTATTCTTCGGATGGATTATATGGTGTGTGAATTTATCTCAATAAAAAACATTTTTTAAAAAGCAGCCATTTTAAATATTAAAATATGTTCATGAATATCAAGGAAAACATAAGTATAATGAGTATAGAGATGGGAGATACATAAAAATTACCCAAATGGAACCTCTATAAATAAAAAATTCAGTATCTGAAATGAAAAATACAACTGCATGGGATTAACAGCAGATTAGAAACTACTGAAGAAAAGGACAGTGAAAAACAGTGGAGACTATACAAAATGAAGTACAGAGAGAAAAAGAGACTGGGAAGAAAAAAATAAAATCAGAGACTCAGGGAAGTATGGGTAATATCAAGTAATATCACATATGTTTAATTTGAGTTCCAAACAGAGGGAGCGAGGTGCAGGGAGGAAGATAAATTGAAAAATTTCCAAATGTGATGAAAACTGTAAGCCCACAGATCCAGGCAAAACAAAAACAAACACACCGAGGCATATCATATCAAATTGCTGGAAGTCAGTACTAATGAGAAAATCTTAAAAATATCCAGAGAAGGAGATATTATATTACATACAGGCAAACAAAAATAAGAACAGCAGACCTCTTGTCAGAATCTGTGTAAGCCAGAGGACACTGTAGCAACAACTTTAAATTACCCAAAATGAAAGGCCATCAACCTAAACAGTGAAGATATCTTTTAAAAATGAAGTTAAAATAAAGGCATTTATCAGTCAGACAGAAGCTGAGAAAATTCTTTCCCAGCAGACCTACAACTAAAAGAAATCTTAACGTTCTTCAGGAAGGCGGGAGTGATACCAGGCAGGAAAACGGAAGTACACAAAGGAAGTGGTCAATAGGTGGGTACATACATGTAAAAGACTCTTCTCATTTCTAAATCTGTTTTAGAGATAATTGTTTAAAAGCAATATAATGTTACATAGAAGTAAAATGTTTGATGATAATAACACAAATGACAGAAGGGAGAAATGGAAGTTCAGCGGTTTTAAGGTTCTTACACTAAATGTGAAGTGGTATGTTTTTTGAAGATATGTTGTGATAAGTTAAAGACATACATTGTAAACCTTGAGAGCAACCACTAAAAGATAAAATGGAGAGGTATAGCCAGTAAACCAATAGTGAGAGATAAAAGTAAACCCTAAAAAAATACTGAACCTAAAAGAAGACAGGGAAAAAAGGAACAAAGAAGCAATCGGGCAAATAGAAGACAAATAGCAAGATCAAATCATGTTGATAATTCCATTACATTTAAATTATCTAAAAAGTCTAGTTAAAAGGCAGAAATTACTGAATTGGATAATAAGGCAAAACCCAGTTGTATGTTATCTACTTTATAAATAAAGTCAAAGTAAACTTCAAAAATAAAGTATTACTAGGCACAAAGAGGAACATTTCATGATGAAAAGTTTAACTCAAGAAGACATATCAGTTCTAAATGTGTATTCACCAATAACAGCTTCAAAATACACGAAACAAAAATTGATAAAACTGCAAGGAGAAATACACAGTGCACAATCCAAATTATTGTGGGAGATTTCTACCCTCTGCTTTCAGTAATTGATAGAAAAGAAATAGACAAAATCAATAAGGACATAGAGGACTTGAACAACACTATCAACTAACTTAAATGACATATTCTTTTCAATTGCACATGGGAACAGTCACCAAGATGTGTCATATTCTGAGCCATAAAACAACTTCTAATGAACTTTAAAGGATTGAAATCATACAGAGCCTGTTCTCTAGCCACAAGAGAATTAAACTAGAAATCAGTAATAGAAAGATATCTGGAAAATCCCTAAATACTTGGAATTCTTTGATGCAAGTAACCCATGAGTCAAAGAAGTCAAAAGGGAAATTAGAAAAGATTTGGGACTAAGTTAAAAAGAAAATGCAACATAACAATATTTGTGGGATACTGCCGAAGCAGAAATCTATAGCATTAAATGTTTACATTACACAAGAAGTAAGGTCTAAGTCTTCAACTTAAGCTGGGAAAAGTGTACATTAAGCCCAAAGAAAGCAGAAACAAGGAAATAATACAGGTGAATGGTTATCGATTACATATAAGCCAGGCAAACAGTTGGAAAAACTCACAAGCTGCCTCTTTAGGAGAAAAAAAACAATTAAATTGATAAACCTCTACCCAGAATAATTGAAAAAAAAAAAAAAAGATGGGAGACCCCACTGCTGACCAAGGTGGCAGTGGGACATGCTTCAGGATGCCCTTCCCCTCCGGAATCTGTGGGCATCCAGCAAAGACTGATAGACCCAGCTTCCTCAAAACTCCAGAAACGAGTTAAATGGTTGTGGGAACTGGGTGCATGCCTTATCAAGAAAACACAGCTTTACAAGTGGCCAGAGAAGCTCACTGTGCCCTTCCTGGCCCTTCCTCACCCTCCCTCCACCCTCTTCACGGCCCGGTGTGGATGGCGCTGTGCTCCCCTTGTACTCCCGGGCCCTTGGCAGGCTGGAGCAGGTGGAGAAATGGAAGTTGCTGACTGGCGGGCTGAATTAGAAGGTATTTCAGGGGCCAGCTGGATTTTTAGTTGCAAACCTGGAAATGTCAGTATCGGTAGGTCTTTTTTCTCATCTGTTTGCATTTCTTCAAACAAGAATCTACCGTGCCTTGCCCAGCTCCAGCATTCTGGAGCAGAAAGGGCCTGGAAGGAGTGGGGACAGGGGAGAAGTCCACCCCACTGTTCAATGTCGAGTTTCCCTGAACCTCGCTGCTTTCACTCGCGCGTCTCCTGGGCTGCCCTTTGGGCCTGCCCTCACCGAGCCTGCCCACTCGGGTCGAGTTTCGGGAATGTACCTCCTGTCTCCTGCAAGGTGGGCGAGGACAGGCTGGAATGGGGTGGGGACCTTACTTTCAGACTCTTGCTCTGCTTCCCCGCCCCCTTGACCGCCGTCTGCTTCGTACCTGTTACCTGAATTCCTGAACCTTTAGGATTCTGAAGGGCAAGTTGGCTCCGTCTGTAGACCTGCCGGTCACTCCTCAGGCTCTGGAGTTGACCTTCTTTTCCCCTGCTCAGTCGTTTCACATTCCCTGCCTGCTTGTTTGGCCTTGTATAGGTGTTTGCTAAGTGCACAGAAGATGGGTTTAATACTTTGTTTCTAGTTTTTCTTGTCATTTTGGGTTGGGTTTGTGTTTTTTTTTTTTTAAGGGGAAAGAGAAACGTAAGTTTTTGTCTCAAAACTGAAAGTCCTTATATCCCTTTTAAAAAGTAATTGTGTAAGTTATGATTGATTCGCGAGCCTGATTTTTTTTTTATCCCCTGGCTTAATTTTTATTTATTTTATTATTTTTTTAAAGGTAAGACATTCTATTTTACATACAAAAAGGATGAAAACTGAGTCCGTTTCTCCCCAAGTTGAGGAAGAAGTAACTTAAAGATCACATTTGTGTTTTCATGGTGCCCTAGGAAATGGGCTATTCCAGGATAACATATTAGGACCCATTTTCCATTTTCTCCAAAGAAGGCTACTTCCTCTACAGAGGAGCCTTTCCTAATGGTGCACAAACCTCTCTTCTGGAGGAACTATTTCAAATATACTTTAAAATGACATTCAAGTTCAAAAATACTACATGTTTCATTTTTACAGCTGAGCTTTGCAACCAGTGCCAGGGTTTACCAAAACATTACATATCTTTAAAAAAAGATTTAAAAAAAGTTGTTTTTAGTTTTATTTTTGAAACAATGTAGGTAGCAATAAAGTGAGCTATGCATAGTAGAACAAGAAATCAGTAGTAATCCACAAGCAATGAAGTTATTTTGTAGAAATGTTGAAACTTTTTTTAACTATGGCAAAATATTCAGAACAAAATTTAGATTTTTTTAAGTGTATAGTTCAATTGCATTAAATATTTAACCATTAAATATTGGCAATGTTTTTAACCATCACCACTATTTCCAGAACATTTTCATTATTCCACACAGAAACTCTGTATCCGTTAAGCAATAACCCACTGTTCCTCCCTCCCACACCCCCTAATAACCTCTAATCTACTTTCTGTCTATGAATTTGCCTATTCTAGATACCTCAAATACGTGGAATCATGTGGTATTTGTCCTTTGTGTCTGGCTTATTTCACTCAGTATCATGTTTTTAAGGTTTATCCATGTTGTGGCGTGTATCAGAAACCATTCTTTTTTATGCCTGAATAGTATTCCAATGTGTGGATATACCTCATTTTATTTATCCATTCATCTGTTGATGGACACTTGGGTTGCTTCCACCTTTTGGCAATTGTGAATGAACCGTGGTGAACGTTGGTATACAAGTGTCTGTTCGAGTCCTTGCCCTCAATTCTTCTGGATATATACCAGGGATTGGGAATGTAATTATATGTCTAACTTTCTGAGGAACTGCCAAACTGTTTCCACAGCAGCTGCACCATTTTACATTCGCACCAGCAATGCACAAGGGTTCCAATTCCTCTGCATCCTCACCAACACTTATTTTCTGTGTGAGGTGGTATCTTGTGATTTTTACTTTGCTTTCCTGGAATGACATGATGTTGAGCATCTTTCCCAGTACTTATCAGTCATTTGTATATCTTCTTTGGAGAAATGTTTATTCAAGTCCTTTGCTTTTTTTAAATTGGGTTGTCTGTCTTTTTGTTGTTGAGTTGTAGGAGTTCTTTATATGTTCTGGAAATCAAACCCTTATGAGATATGTGATTTCTAAATATTTTTCTGTAGTTGTCTTTTACTTTCTTGACAATGTCCTTTGCACTAAAGTTTTTAATTTGGGTCAAGTCCAGTTTGTCTATTTTGTCTTTAGCTGCTTGTGCTTTTGGTGTTATGTCTAAGAATCCGTTGCCAAATATAAGGTCATGTAGATGTACTATTATGTTTTCTTCTAAGAAGTTTATTGTTTTAGCACTTCTGTTTTGGTTGTTGAGCCATTTTGAGTCCATTTGTTTATATGATGTTAGGTTGGGGTCCAACTTCATTGTTTTGCAAGTGGATTTCCAGTTGTCCCAGCACCATTTGTTGAAGAAGCTGTTTTTTTCCCCCACTAAATGGACTTGGCGCACTTGTCAAAAGTTAGCTGGCCATAGATACGTTTTATGGATGTTTTTATAAAGTTTAGAACCAGTTTTAAATAGAGCAGAAGCTTTAAGCAAAAATGTGTAAAGACATACAGAAAAAAGTGCACTATGTTAAACCTCAATTTGATATCAAGTAATTGCCAACCCCATAGTTGAAACACTGACTGCCCCTGTGTCCACACCACCTGTGTTAGGTCCCTCAGTCTTTGTGTGTGCTTCCCTCTGCTTGGCTAATTCCTTCTTTGAGGTCTCAGCCTAAATGCAGCTTCCTAAAGAAGCCTCCCCTGCCACACATCTGTCCTGTTCTACCTCTCTGAAAAGTGTTTTTGTAATTGGTCCTTTTCACTATTTGCAAGTACATCTTTGTGTCTTTATTGATTTAGGACATGCCCCCCCCCCACACACACACACACACACACAGGATTGTAAGTGCCATGAGGACAAGTTCTTCACAATACTCAGCTGCACTTTCCTTTTACGGCCTGAAGAGTGATCCCATTTGCCTGAGTAGCTCCAGAAGCCGAGATGCTGAACTTCGACTTCAGCCCATTAAATGCAAACTCAGCAGCTATAATTATTTCTGCTTTTCCCCCCAGCTTTTATTTATAAAAGTTATAAACCACATAAAGTGCCCTATAGTCCACAAGCCTGGTTAGGAAGAACAGCATTCTCCCCTTCCTCTGTTTAAGTTTCCTAGGGTGCTCGCAGCAGATTCCAGAAGTGTGTTGGCTTGAGCAGTGGGAATGTATTAGCTCACAGTCTGGGGTCCTGAAAATGCCCACATCACGACCGGCTGCCGGCGATCCTGGGCTCCTCCGCTGCACGGCCAGGCACACGGCGGCATCTGCTGCCGTCTCCCTTCTCTTCTGGGTGTCGTTGCCTTCAGCTTCTTGCTTCTGTGGCTTTTTTTCTCTCTCCCTGTACTCATTGCGTTTATAAAGGGCTCCATAAGAAGATTAAGAGCCATCCTGAATGAGATGGGTCTTCCTTAACGGAAGGAGCCGCATCAAAAAGTCTTACTTAGAAAGGATTTATGCCCACAGGAATGGATTAGATTTAAGGACTTGCTTGTCTGGGTTCTTACAGCTTCAGACCACCACACTCGCCCTCCCATGTTTCCATCCTGAGGCAACACCTGCAAGTCTTTTTGTAAATCTGTCGGTGCTTCCCTCCATGTCTTTAAATACCTGCCTGCGTGGGTTTTCTTGGTTTTTCCGTTTTTGTCTCTGAGGACCTCCTTCTCTGAAAAATGAGGATGTCGGTGTTATTTATCACCCCTCCCCCCACCTATACACTTGACCCAACGCCTTGCCCTTCCAGCAGTGGTTAAATCAGTCCCCAGTGTCTACGTTATTAAGACTGTAAACGTGACTGATAGTTGAGCCAAGAGTATAACATGATTACTTTTCCTTTTCTGAATAAATTTTTGTTTTTCCTGGAGATAAAAAAATAGTTTTTCCTTCCGTTTACTTGATTTTCTATGTATTTATCACTGATGCAACACTGAACTTGGCACCAGTTTTCTAACTCCGCTCTCAGTGTGCTCGGAGCTGTTGGGTACCATTGGTACCACGTTCTCGGTGAGCTCTGTCCCGGAGCCCCCGGCGGGCTCCTGGTCACCCTCTCTGCCCAGGGTACGTGCTTCCTCCGGGGTCCTCCGTTTCCCGAGTCTCACGGCATCTTTGTTGGCTTATTTGCTTGTTTTGGAGCGAGACATTTTTCTTATATCTTCCTAAGAAAAGATACTTTGGTTGGGATGGTAACTTTTCTGAGAACTTGGATATCTGAAAGCTTTTTTCTGTTTGTTCTTTGGCCTGGCGTTGTGTTCTAGACTGGGAGTCGTTTTCTTCCAGATTCTGGTTCTATCCTCTGTATAGCCCCTGCCCCCCGCCCCCTGCCCCCTTCTGGAAGATTGCAGGATCTCTTCTTTATGCCAGTCTGAAATTTGAGGAAGTGCGCCTTCGGTATGGGTCTAGTTTTAAGCCATTGTGCTTGGAAGCCCCTTTAGGCTGGAAATACAAGATATTATCTTGAATTCCCTCTTTGCTCCCCACCACCCCTTTTTTCTCTCTGTTCTGTCTTTCTGGGATTCTTATTCAAATACTGAACCTCCTAAACTTGTCTTCTAATTTCATCTTTTCTCTGTTTTCTAGTCCTTTGTGGTTTTTGATCTGGGAGATTTTCCCAACAGGAGATATTCCAAACTTCCTATTGGGTTTTTTATACCTCTCTCCTTTTTGTGAAATACAGCGTACATACAGAAAAATGCATACAATATACATACATAATTTGATGAATAATTGCCATTTATTTTTCTTGTGTGTTTTTAATTTTCAAGCACTTTTTGTTCTCTGAATGTTGCTATTAAATAACTTAGTTTTGTTTTTTGGCTGTGGTACTTCTTACAACCTCTTGGAGGGTGGTTATAAGCGTCCTCTGAGTTTTCTTCTCTGTTTCATTGAGGTTCCTTCCTCTCTCTTTTTGTCTCTGTCTTTCATGTTAGAGGCTTTCTTCAGATTTCTGTTGTTCTCTGGTTGTCTACTCGTACATAGTGTGAGGTTCTAAAACACTGTTTGGTGGCTCTGAGAGTGTGGTTGGGATTCGTCTCTGTAGAGGACCCGGCCAGGCATTTCCTTGGGGAACCGTGATGTTGGAAACTTCTTTTTAAGTTTTTTCTTCTTGGACTGGTCATACTCCCCAGAGAAAACTCTGCGAAAGGCCAGGCTGCCAATGTTCTAAAAGCCAAAAGGAAGGAAGCTAGTGGGGTCTCAATATTCATTATATACACCCCTCCTTCATCTCCCTGTTTTCTGTGCAGCAGCCTTCCCCGCTGCCAGGCCTCCTGTCCCTTAGCCCAGAGAAGAAAGCTCAGATTTTTCTGCTAGGGTTGGGGTAGTGATGGTTGGGGTAGTGCCTTGCTGATCAAAACTGCAAAACAGTAACTGTGGATCTGACTGCTTCTAAAGCAGTCTTTTCACAAGTCCTCACGTTTGCAGCACTCTCATTCTCTTTGCCACGGGTACTGGTGCCACCCGTTCCCCAGTTTTTGAGGGATCCTGCAGTGTAAGGATTGGGCTTACCGGGGTCCAAGTCCTTTACCACATACTCATTTATTTCCAGCTTCTGAAGTTGTGTTGCTCTTGCCTCTTCTCCCGTTTTTCCCACTCGTGTGTGTTTATGCTTTTAAAAAAACAAAAGTGTTATTTGGGGAAGGAGTGAATTTAATGGGTGTGCCATCTTTACCTGTGAGTCAGACAGCTATAATTATTGGGGAATTATGACTCCTGCAAACTAATTTTCTGTTTCTCTGTAGCTTCACAACCGGTTCTCATTTGGCCCAGGAGGTGCACACAGATCAACTCGGATCCTTCTCTGTGTGGCCTCTAGAAAGGTGAAGGCAGCCACTGAGTCCCTCACCGAGTCCCTCTGAGTCTTTCCTCAAGCCAGACATTCCCAGTTCCTTCGACAGTTTTACCTTCTCTGACTCCATGTGATAGGAGAGTCTCTGCTCATACTCTTGTGAAGGCATTCTGCCTCTCCTCTAGTGTTTACATTACGCAGAAGTTAGGAATCAGAGGAAAATCATGTTCACACGACTCCCAAATAACTGTCAGTCGTTTTGAGGGCTTGGATTTAGGTTTCAGTCCAGCATCACTCCTTCGTAGCCAGCTTTCTAGCTGATACTTTACTCCATTTTAAGAACTTTATTACCAGAGTTTAGTTTAATTTTGGATTTTGTGCTGAGCCAATTCATCTCACCAAAGCCCTGTTCACTTTTGCAGACTCTATCCTCTTTCCTGTGGAAGGGTGATAATTTTTGTCTATATTTATCTTCACTGGCTCCCTCAAACCTAAAATAGCTAGGAGCAAAATAAAGGTGTATCAGTGAAGTGCAAGATACTTATTTTTGTGTTTATTGTGATGATGCTCAAATGTTTGACAATATGAAAATGTTCCTTAGAAACCATTTTGGAAAGCAGATGTTTAAAATCAAGGCTTTTGAGTTGTATGTGCAGATGTCAGTACCATGCTTTTTCTTTTTTGGAACATCCATTTTGCTAGATTGGGTTTTTGTAAGTCGGCCAGGCCTGCTCGTGAGTGGGCCAGGGTGTCTCCTCCTGCTTCCTTCAAGGATGAGCAGTGCATTCGTGTGAGAAAAGCAGCGGACTAGCCAGTGCAGTCCCTAGGTGGTCAGTCTGTGTTTCCTTCTCCAGTCCCTCGTCTCCTCCCCATCCTCGTTGTGTGACTTTACGCCTGTGAAAATCCTCACGTCCACGAGGGATTCCAGCCTCTTTAGCCCGTACTCTTCCCCTTGGCTCTGAAGGCCGTTTCTCCATGGGACTACGTAACGGGCTGGTGCGTGTGCTGTGAACTGCCACATCCATACTCGGTCGTTTCGGTGTTTTCTCCCTGCTGCCACGGGCAGAGGAGGGACTCTGCCTCTGAGCTCGGTCCGGGGACGAGATCCCAGTTCTGGTTTTCTTTCTGAAGGCTGTGGGGTGTTCCGTGCTCTGGCTCTGACAGCACTCATGGCTCCTCTGTGCGTGGCCATTTAGGTCGGTTCTGGGCTCCCCGTTACAGACAGGAGTTCGGTGACTGTGTGCCTGTGTCCCTCCCTCCCCTTGAGTGTGCCGTGGGGTTGACACCCAGAAGGAGAACAGCTCTGTCAGGGTGGGACTGTCGCGCACTCTGATGGCTAATGCAAGGAGAGAACGAAACAAGCAAGCCTAGGCGTTAACCCTTGCTTGTGACGCTAGGTAAGTTACTCAGCCTCTGGCAGCTTCTGTTCATCTGTAAACAAGGATAATTAGAATATTTTACCTCACAAGATTGTAGTCGCTTCTGCCTGTCATAAGCTCTAGCACATAGTAAACACTCACCAGGAGCTGGTTCTCTTCCTAATCTGTAACTATAATATGTCACTGATTTTAGAAATGTACTTTACCTTTTCTCTGTCTCTTATTTTTTTCAGCTATGACTCAAAACCTGAGATAAAGGAAATCTGCTTTTGAAAAATACAAGAACTTTTTTCCTTTGGTTGGATTCTTCAACACAGCCAATGAAAACAAAGCACTGTATTTCTTTTCACTGACCTGTCGCTGCTGTTCCCGAGAAAGAACAGCGGACAATCCGAGACTTCCACCCCAACCCCGAGTAACGTGTAGACGCATTTGATGCACATGATGTTCACTCAGTGAGAGTCACAAAGAGACTAAGTGGCATTGTTTACACTGCTAGAAAATTGTTAGTTTTCCAATGGCAATAACCCGTTCACGAGAGTGTTTTAGCCCACTGGGCTAGACCAGGGCCAAATGCTGCGGGAGGCGGCTCTGCGTGGAGCTGATACCCGATGCCCATTCCTTTAGCACATCATAAAGCAAGTACCACAGGTGCGTTGCTTTATCCTCCTAAAACGAGAAGGTGAACCGGTGGCTCGGAGTGGCAGTGCGGGGCTGGCACATTGTTTGTCTTCGTTGGCGAGGGTGAGGGTGCAGCGTGCAGTCTCCTTTGCAGAGGCGTTGGTTTAGAAGGAGGCCGACAGGTCACGGGGAAAGACTCCATGACACTGTCCTTCCCTTTGGGGGCAGTATACAATTTTCACATTTGTTTGCTCCTGAGAGGCAGTCTCCATAAAACCAGGCTCCCCAGGGCAGCCCTCTGCTGACAAAAAGATGACCCTAGTTTATGTGGAGCACTACAGCTTTCTCTGGTGTTCTGCACTCCAGTTACTTAGCTTCCCCTTCAGAGTACACGTGGAAAGACAGACAGAATAGCGAGCACTCCAGTTTTTCCCCTGTGGTACCCTGAACAAATTGTTTATTCCCAGATTGTACTATTTTTTCTAAGAAGGTGGAGAGGGTGGGGAGGAAAGCACCCAACGTTGTTTGCTGCCCCCTTTCTTTGTGCTGTGCGCTGGGAAGTTTGCAGTCGGTGGCCTTTTTCCTTTCTGTCTTTAGGACAGTAAGAAACTCACTCCCTGCCCCTTTGCTTAGTTGGCTGGCATCTGCCCCACGGAGCCACTAGCAGGGCTGCCCCTGGGGCAGCAGCTCCACCAGCCCCGTGGGCCGAGGCTTCTGTGTGCCAGGCGTCTGCTGGGGGAAAGAAAGTTCTCTCGGGCGTTACTGCTTTTGCTCAGACTTCGCAAAAAATATATATATAATTATATATATATATATAATTATTAATCACCTCTGTCCTTTGGAAAGTCTTGAATGAATAGAGAATTTATTCCATTGCAATATTTGATTGTATAGAGGCACACTATTTCATCAACAGAAGAAGCGGAAAGGCTGTGTATGTTTTTGGTACTATGTACCACCTCTGTTATTCTGAAGCTGAAGTATTCATGTACTTATTCCGTATTCTATTTAATTGTGTTTGATTTAAAATATATATATATGAATTATATTTAAAATGGTGTCAACTTTCTGCTTTCAGGGGCTTTATGGCTCTTCTATTGAAATATCTTGATCCTTCCAAATTACCCATTTGCTTTACAAAAACCCACAGTATGAGCCCTTAGCCTTGTGTTTGGAGTGTGTGGCACAGACCCTGATGTTTTTATTAGATTTATATGCTGTGATTAACTCACTTTGCTCTTTTAACAAAAGACTTCCATCTGTTTCACATTGCTTCAATCTTTAAGTAGCAGCAGAGCAAGATAAAGGTCACAGAATAAAATGTGGTTTTGGTGACTCTTGCTGCCTCTGCATGTTCTGGAATGACAATTTCTGTAAGACTCCAGCCTATTGAAACAACTAGTGTTTTTAGTCACAATCGTTTCTGATCACTTCCGTGTAGACATCTTGTGTCTGAGCTGGAGGTGCTGTGGTTATAAGCGTCTTAGAGAGAAAAGAAGGGGGAACCTGAGGCTTGGTTACCATGTTCTGCCCCACCAGCCACGGGGCCCAGAAGCTAAGTGTGCCGGAAATCGTCAGCCAGTTTATGGTTGATCCAGAGTGGATCCTTCTGCTAGTGTTTAACTTGGAGTTGGACTCCTCCACGGTGAGCACCCACTCGCTTCCCAGCCCCACGCAAGGTGCCCATCTGTGCTTCCCTGGCAGGTGCTTATTAGTTCGAGGAGTCATTTGAACCCCTTCCTCTGAAAGGGTGGTGGTCCTTATCATGTCGTTGACATCAGCACACGTTTTTGAAAGAGAAGGAGGAGATGTTGGAGAGAGTGAAACCTTCTGTGACCTGACGTGTCTTCCCCACTCCTGTAAAGTTCATGCAAGTAAATTGCAAATGTCAACAACAACAAAAAAGCAATGTCCACCAAACCCAGTGAAGAACAGTAAAACAGGAAGCAACTGCTGTAACTTTTTCTCCTTGGGTTTCCATAATCAGTAGAGCTTTATGAAATGGGAACAGTTTGCAGTACTGGAGCTTTGACTAGTAATTGGAATTTGGAGGGGAACGTCACTGAGCTGTAGAAAAGTACAACTGTCTTTGCCATTTTATGTATGTGCTGATACCTGCACACCTGGTGAAAAGGCTGACTTCTCCCTGGTGACACTGCCAGGTCCCTGCCCGGCTCACAGCGACACACACGGCAGGGGACTGGACCAGGGATGAACTGATCCGAGCAGGCCCAAGCTCACCAAGCTCATTCCTTATCTGAGGAATTTCGCCTGGGGAAGGAGAGACTCCCCCTCTGGGATGGCGCCTGGCTGGGCCCTCGTGAAGCCGGGGCCCCGGAGCTGCCCTGTGCCCGGCATGCGGCGAAGGCCGAAGGGGAGCTGCAGAGAGAGCCGCTGCCTCTAGTTCGAGTCCTGCATTCCTCCCTGGAGCTCTGTTAGTCCCTCAGATATCCGTGAAATGAATTTTTGTGTTTTGTTTTTCTTTAGTCAGTGTGAAGTGAGTTTTTATTATGGAAGGATCCTGACATGCTCACATGCACACAGCATGTTTGCAGCTCACACAGAACCACAGGATTCTGGAGAATAATTTTTCTTGCATAAATGCTCCTCATCATTTCGTATGTTCTCTCAAAATGGAATCTGAAACGGTTGAAGTGCAAGGCTCACCCTCATTTTGACAGTGAGGCCTCACCAGGCCCCGAAGGGGCAGGCCATGGCCCTGTCGTGGCACTGTCACCTTCAGAGCCCAAGGCCTCAGGGTCAGGGCCTTCCATGCTCCCAGCATCCCCCCCTCCCCCCCGCATGCAGCCACTATGATAAACCCAGAAAGGGGCGTTTTCAGCTCAAGGGAAACAGGCTTACAGCAGGGGAGGGGAGGTAATGGAAATATCATAGATTTTTCACATGCTGCCCCTTTCTCAGCACCACATGAATCTCCCACCCTTGGAGAGTAACCCCTGGTCAGGGCTTCACGGTTACAACGGGAGTGACCCCCCATTCGCTGCCCCGAGGCCCAGTGAGCCCCAGATAAGCTTCGTGGGCACAGGGAAGAGCAGAGCTCCCCTGCCTGGGCAGGCTGGGTCCCAGGGAAGGTCAGGGTTTGGGACAGGTAGTAGAGGCCACGAAGGGCAGGGGAGGGACAGCTGTGAGCCACAGCCCAAGGGCTGACACATTCATGGAGTGGCAGCTCTGCCTGTAACAGGGTGGGGTTACTTCTGCCTCAGAAACTGCAAACAAGTATTTCCTCACTTGGTTCCCTTCCATGCAGCCCACTCAGCACCTCAGGGCTCATCTGGGATGGCCAAGCCTCTTGCCTGGGGGTGGGGGTGCACCTAGCCCCTGCACCCCCGAGGCACCCGAAGACAAGCCTTGAAGTGAGCCCCAAATGGCAGTACGAGCCCAGGCCTGGGGGCAGCTGTGGGGGTGGGGAAGGTACTTGGAAGGGTGGGCTGATGGAGCTGGGATTTGTGGCCTTTCCCCCCAAGTCCCCTGTACTGGATGTACCTCACCCCAGAAATCCATCCTTCGAATTTGCCCCCCCCCTAATCAGGCTCATCCCTCAGTGACCCCAAGCTGGCCTCTGGCTGCCTCACAGTCAGCCCCACATGTCCCATAACTAGAGAAAAACACTGCAGCCCCTAGAAGTACCTGGTGGGGGCTTGGTCCCCCCACCAAGCTCAGCTCCCCACGGCGGCCAGCGGAGGAGCACACCAACCTCCAGTGGGCTCTACCCAGACCTCCCTCTTCCTCATTTTAGCAAAGAACAGCCTGGGTCTCTAACTGCAGAACCATTGGCTTAGCAAATGCTCCTCTGTTCAAAATTATTTTACTGCTGCTGAGGCCAGGCACTGTTTCCAGTTCCTGGCACTTCTTTCCACTGAGGAGATGTGAACTGGAAGTTCCACCTGAAATGTGTGCCAGTGATTGGACTCAGTGGGCTTTCTGAACCCAGATTTAACCCCAAAGTTCTAGAAGTCGCAGGCCCTCCCGCGGGCCCCTCGCTGCAAGACTTGGGGACTTGGCACTTGCCGGGTACAGGCACCTACTTGGCACACTGAGAAGGGCGAATTCTTCCAAATGGGAAATGAGATTCGTGGGAAGTCATTGCCTGTGTGTGATAGGAAGTCACTACCTTGGAAGATCCCGAGCAGTGCTCCGCTCCTTCCAAGCTCAGCTCCAGTGAGGCTGCTGCCAACTTCCAGCATTGCTGAGCACCTGCCGAGTGCCAGGCATTCGCTCACTGGATCCTTAGGACAGCCTCACCAGGTGAGCTTTCATTTTTTCCCTTCTTGTAAACAAGTCGAAGAGGGAAAGAAATTTCTCTGGGGTCTCGGCCAGGAATGAAAGCCAGGGGGTGAGACTGCTTCTTACCCACTTCCACACCCTCCTGCAGACGTGCACTTGCTGCCCATGGGTGCCTATCGCAGACGCGTCTAGCATATGTGGCAGGTTTAAGAGAAAGGTGGGAGCCTGGCAGCTTCCAAGTTGAAAACTTCCATCCCTTACCTTGAAGCAGTGGCTCACCGGGGTGTGGGGCTGAGAATTTGTAGTTTTAGCAAATCCCCAGGTGATGTAGACGCTGCCTTGGACACCACGCTTCCGAGAACCACTGCCTTCAAAGTCTTTCCTGTAAATCGGGAGCTGAGCATCTCCATTCCCTTTTATTGGAATTGCCGTGCTACCCAGAGATGTAATTTGAGACCTCTTGCTCCTGATTTACTCAGAGAAGCCCAGAAATCCTTTATTGTGTTTATCAAGGCGAGAGTGCCCGGGCACCCCGCCTTCTCAGTCACTGGAAGCCTGGGCGAATCTGAGACCGTAAAGCGAGGGTCTAAACGGGGTGAGGCTTAGAGGTGACCCCAGGATCAGCTCCACTCCGGAGTGGTCTGCTCCCCAGCCCCCAGGGCACCCGGGATCACAGCCAGGGCTGGGCGGGAACTTGGGCACACACCCTCTGGCCCCGTTCACCACCAGGCCCCTTGCGTGCGTCCTGAGGTCCTCGCCATTCGTTTCCTGATCTCTCCCTGCCCGGCCTCCTCCCCAAACCCCTCTGCTGGACACTCATTCCTCCCCTCTTCCTTCATCTCTTCCTCCCTCCTGCTCTCCCTTCGGCAGGTACTTCCTGAGGTCCTGTCCTAGCCGGTGGGGACACAGCAGTTTCCAGGACAAACTTGCCACCCGCCCTCGGTGTGGGCTAGAGAACAGGTGGGGACAGGCCAGTACCCAGTTGTGATTCACAAACCTGCAGCCTTCACCCAGGGCACCCCCCGTTCTGCATGTGCATCTTCCTTCTGGGGATCCTCTTTTCAATCCTGACCTGCAGGGGACTCCCCCTGCCCCCCACATTTCACATCAGCATTGACCCTGCCGCTTCCCTTCCTCGCTCCAAGCCCTGCACCGAGTTAAAACCCTCCTTACCCGGAGACTGCACCTCTTAGTGCTGCCGTCTGCTCGGCTCCAGGACCCTCCATGTCCTGGCTCCACCTTCCCAGCCCCCTCCAGTCCTCTGTCCTGTCCCGGGAGCTCTCGGTGCCTGGTTTCCACCTGCCCGCGCTGCTCTGGGTTCTTTGGCCTTTGTTGGTTCCCAGCAGTTGTCTCCTACTCCTCGGTGCCCGCCACGTCCAATTCCCTCATCCCCGCGATTGCTCCTCTCACAGTTCAGCCCCAAACAACCTCAGACGACGCAAGGTTTGTGTCCGTAGACTTCCCACGCCAGTGGCTTAAAGAGGAGAGGGAAGAAATTCAGTAATTATTGCAGGGGGTGTTCCCTCACTATTCCAAGAGTCTGGTCTTGTAAACCAGCCACCTTAAAAGCACTAAATTTTGTTTTACGGATTATAAACCTACACCCATGTGATAAATGGGGCATGGGAGGTGGGGAAGGACTGTCCCAAGGTAATGTGGGATCATACTTTCCGGTGAATGTCACACATGTATTTTTTTTTTCTTGTGCGTATTGTAAGTAGGACCTTTTTTTTTTTTAAATAATTCAATTTTATTGAGATATATCCACATTCCGCACAGTCATACAAAGCGTACAATCAGTTCACAGTACCACCATATCATTGTGCATCCATCACCAAAATTAATTTTTGCACATTTTCATTACCACACACACAAAAGTAATAATAATAAAAATTAAAGTGAAAAAGAACAATTAGAGTAAAAAAGAACACTGGGTGCCTTTTTTTTTTTTGCCCCCATTTTTCTACTCATCCATCCATACACTGGGCAAAGGGGAGTGTGGTCCATATGGCTTTCCCAATCACATTGTCACCCCTCATAAGCTACATTGTTACACAATTGTCTTCAAGACTAAAGGGTCTGGGTTGTAGTTTGCTGGTTTCAGGTATTTACTGCTAGCTATTCCAATTCACTAGAACCTAAAAAGGTTGTCTATATTGTGCGTAAGGGTGCCCATCAGAGTGACCTCTCGGCTTCTTTTGGAATCTCTCAGCCACTGAAACTTACTTCATTTTACATCCCCCTTTGGTCAAGATGTTCAGACATGTATTTTTGAAGTGCTGCACCTCAACCTAGTGCAAGTATGACGCTTCCGGAAACTTCCACTCTGGATATGATAGAGACACTGACGCCAAGGTGCATGCAGATAGTTTGAATAAAATTGTTCTTTGAAATGTGCGAATGGAAAAAAAAAAGCAATGTTTTTATTAATGTGTTATTATATATAATGTTATTTTAAATATGCATGTATAACTGAATCAATAAATGAGGTATAACTAGGCATCTCACTATTTCATCAACATTCCTCAAAGTTTAAATATTCAGATTGATAACTCCAATTTAAAAAAAATTTTTTTCATTAGAGAAACAGGGATTTGCCTTAAATATAGTATCACCTGTATCTTTAATGAATTTCCTACTGTCCACAGAATAAAGTCCAAATCCCTTATTTAGCATTTAAGGCCCCCAAGTGATCCAGCCCCTGCGATCTCAGAACACTGGGGCTTTAAACTGCGCCACTGTCCACTCTTTCCTCAGTGGATTCTACGCCGGAGCCGGAGCCTGTGCTCCAGCACTTCCCACAATTTAAAATACCCTCCCTCATTCTGCCTCGAGAAGTCCTTCTCCTCCTCTGGCAGCTGGCTGGCTTCTTCCCCTGCTCCTCTGAAAGCCCTCCCAGATGCCCAGTCTTTTCTTGAAAATGTGATTCTTCTAGCAAAAAAGCCAAATTTCAGGAAACGTATTCACCATTGTGAGCTTCATAGCTTCCCAATATTTAGACATTTCTGATGAGATCCAAATAGCAAATTGCAATATTTTTGATATTGTATAATGAAACATGTCAACATCTGGAAGTTCTGCATAACTCAGTGAACCGACATTTTCTAAATGACCAATTTGTGATGTGCGGACCCAGGCACAGGGAAAAGATCCACTCAAAGGGCAAGATCAGCCAATGGATTTTCACGTAATGGTATGAAAAGTGCATCAATGTGGTCTCAGATTCCACATCGTAAGTAACCTTTAGGAAACATGCCAAAGAAGAGTTCCCCCAGTCACCTAAAAAGGCTATTAAGACCTTCCTCCTCTTTCCAGCTGTGTATCTGTGAGGTCAGGTTTTCCTCATTTCCTTCAACCAAGACAGCATATCTCGGCAGATTGAATGCAGAACAGATATTGAATGAATCCAGCCATCTTCTCAAGCCAGACATTAAAGAGACTTAGAAAAATATAAAACAAGACTCACTAATTTTTTTTTGCTTGTTTTGGAACATATAGTTATATTTTAAAATATGTTACTCACGTGTTAATATCTAGTAGGCTTATCATTCCTTTTAAGTGAATCATTAAATAAATAATTTTTTTAATCCTCAGTGCTAATTTCTAATACATGTCAATAGATGTGATCCACATTAAAAAAAAGCTCTTTGAGGTCTTCAAGCATTTTTAAAGCAATTTTATTGAGATATATTCACACACCATACAGTCATCCAAAGTGTACAATCAGTTCACAGTATCATCATATAGTTGTGCATTCATCACCACAATGAATCTTTGAACATTTTCATTACTCCAAAAAATAAGAATAAAAATTAAAGTAAAAAAGAACATCCAAACATTCCATACCCCACTGCGGGACACTGATTACGTGCTTCAACTTGGCGGGCCTGGGCTGGGGGACCTGATCAGCCCCTGGGGAGGGTGGTGGGCACGGGCGACAGCGCCCTCCGCAGCCCCCCAGGCCTGGGAAAGTGAGGCCGGAGGCAGGCCCCATTTCCTCACCCAAAATACCACTGTTAGGGGAGGCTTGCCGGAGGGAACCGCCTTTTCCCCCACCCCCTTATCTTGCCCGGACACTCCCCGTTGCCAGTGCAACTCCCATTACCACCAGTGCGCATACATTGTTGCCAGACACCGTTACCAGAGCAACTCTCGCCCCTTTTCAATCAACCTCCGCGCCCTCTCAGAACCAATCCAAGCCTTTAACCTCTACAGCTACCCCGCCCTCTAAACGCCCGATATAAGCTTGTACTCTCCCCTAATAAAGCTCTCTCTCTCTTGGTTTCTTCACCCTAAAAAGAAACGTGTCCCGCCTGTTCCTTTCTCGCCGCCCTCCATACTTTGCACGCCACCCCGCCGGGGACCTGGCCAAGTCCCCCGCCTCGCCCTCGCCTCCGGGAAAGAGCCCCCGCCGCCGGTACCCTCCAAGCAATCCTGAGAGCCTAGGATTAGCAACCGGCCGCCACTCCCCCCCCCCGACGAATCAACTGCGACCGCACCCCTCCTCACCCCCTATTGTTAATTTACTTCTTAAAATACAGTTTTATTGAGATATATTCACACACCCTACAATCATCTACAGTGTACAGTTATTCACAACACAATCATACAGTTGAGTGTTCATCACCAGAATCCATTTTTGAACCTTTTCCTCACTCCAAAAAAATAAAAATGAAAGCAAAAAAGAACACCCAAAACTTTCCATCCCCTCCATCCCACCCTATTCATCATCCAATTTTTGTCTCCAGTTTTCCACTCATCTGTCCGTACACTGAATAAAGGGAGTGTGAGCCACAAGGTTTTCACAGTCACACAGTCACACTGTGCAAGCTACATAGTTATACAGTCATTTTCAAGAATCCAGGTCACTGGGTTGCAGTCTGACAGCTTCAGGCATTTCCCTGCAGCCATTCCCACACACTAAAGACTAAAAGGTGGTATCTGTATAGCACATAGGAAACACCCTCCAGAGTGACCTCTCGACTCCATTTGAAATCTCTCAGCCACTGGAACTTTATTTTGTTTCATTTCGCTTCCCTCTTTTGGTCAAGAAGATTTTCTGAATCCCACGATGCCGGGTCCAGGCTCATCCCCGGGAGTCATATCCTGTGTTGCCAGGGAGATTCACACCCCTGGGAGTCAGGTCCCATGTAGGGGGGAGGGCAGTGAGTTCACCTGCTGAGTGGGTTGAAGACTTCTTTTTTTTTTATGTGTAATTTTATTGAAATATGTTCACATACATGCAATCATCCAAAGTGTACAGCAGTTCACAGTTTCATCCTGTAGTTGTGCATTCAACACCACAATCAATTTTTGAATATTTTCATCACTGATAGTTCTTCTGTTTCTTCAATTTGGCATTTGCAGAGTCTTACTCCAGTCTATGTCCTCCTCCAGAATTTTAAACAATTCAGAATTGTCCCTTTTTCCATTGAATCTCTGGAGAGAAGTTTTCGGTAGCTGTTTACATTGCCATGTTGGTGACGTCACTCTCTTCAAACATTTTTAAGAGTGTTGAGCTGTTCTGGAATGAAAGGTTCCCTGGTCTGACCGCAGGCTGGTTGGCAGTAGCCAGCCACAGAGGCCAGATTGTGTCTGCACTGTGCTGTTTGCATGGAAGTAGACTCAGTTCCGGGGTGCTCTACATCCTTGTGGGAGCTCGGCCTCCCCCTCACCTCCCCGGGGCTCTGTGTCTTCTGCAGAAATGGAGAAAATGCTGCCTCAGCGGCTAGTGATGTGGGCTGCAGGGTTGGTTCTCCAACGTTTGGTGACGTGGGCTGCAGGGCTGGTTCTCCACCACTTGGCAGTGCTATCAGGAGGCCTTGACAGTTTATTATAGTGTAAGTAGCATGAAGAGTTGGTTCTCTTTGGTGTGTTACAAAGAAAGACCCTCTCCAATAATCTCATTTCCAAGGCTGCTCCCCCAGTTAGACCCAGTGGTTCCCCATTAGAGAAGTTTCTCATTGTGAGGATCTATTTGTTGCTGTTGTGTAACTGCCAACACAGGGAAACTGAGATTTCCCCTTTTCTCCCACTGTGGTGAGAATCGCTGAGCTTCACCAAAGTCGAGGGGAAGTGGGCATCCTGTCCCTTCGTGGGGCCTGAGGTCAGCCGCAGAGTGCAGCTGGCAGCCCGGGCCCCCTGAGGAAGGACGCCCTGTGGAGGCCGTGGCCTTCCTCAGAGGAAGGAAGAAAACAGAAGCGGCAGCAGCGGGGGCGAGGGCTGTGGGCCCTCTCGGCCCAGAGACCAGTGCCAACCAGGACGCCCAAAAGCAGGCTGGGGGGTGACAGACCAGGGGCGAGACCCCCACACGCTAGCACCCCAAGGCCCCATGGTGGGACCATCCCGCCAGAGCGTCCGCCCCGGTTCAGGATCCGGAGCTCGGCCCGGCAGGTCCACGAGCCTGACCTCA
Organism: Choloepus didactylus; assembly: GCF_015220235.1. Classification (NCBI taxonomy): domain Eukaryota; kingdom Metazoa; phylum Chordata; class Mammalia; order Pilosa; family Megalonychidae; genus Choloepus; species Choloepus didactylus. The sequence goes on along the minus strand of NC_051324.1, from coordinate 2,320,485 downwards.
GATCCCCAGGGATGGAGAGTGGGAGCAAGTCCCTCTCAGATTTTGTTTCCAGTTTCAAAGTTAGAATGCATGGTTTAGAAGGAAAGAAGGAAAAGAGAGCTGGTTACAGGTTTGAGGGAATTGAGGAAAAGGGAAAAGCAGAGAAAGGGGGACAAGTTTGGGGAAAATCTTGACACACGGTAGAGGCAAGAGGGCCAATGTTTGATTATGAGAAAAAGCTTGACTTGGAAGGTAAAACAGGTCACGTCGCTCCATCATAACCCAGGGAAAATGACCCGTTTTTCAGCTCCTGCCTCCCTGCCTCAGGGCCTTTGCACTGTGACTCCTTCTGCTTGGGATGCGCGTCCCCAGGTGGCCCCTGACCCTTCCTCCGGCCATCCACATGGGTCACCCTCCCTCCTCTGGCTCCTCACTGCGCTGTCCCCGGTCACCTTTCCACTCCCCTGCCTCCTTACTTCCTGCCTCCCGCCCCAGATTCCCTGTTCTCCCTAGCGTCCTGTGCATTGTCCTTACTTCTCCCATGTATGGCCCGTCTCCCCCACTAGAGAACAAGCTCCTTGTGGAGTTGTGATCACTCACAAGTACTTGTTGAGTGAGTGAGTGAGTGAATGGGCTGCATGGGGGCTGGAATACTCGTCCCGGTGATCATCACGGACCCTCTCACGGGAAAGCTGCTTGGGAGGCCTGAGTGAGCTGGCGTCGGAGCCGAGGGTGCCCGCTGGCCTAGGTGGTGTTTGGGGTGGCACCCTCACCCACTCCGGCCTTGCCGGGCAGCTAAAACCTTCACCAGAACTCCCCTTTCCCCGAGTTGACTCCGTGACCCCACCTTTTGCTTCCTCCGAGGTTCCCAGCCCCTCTCAGATTGGCAGCGTCTTTCTTAAATACGCTCAACCTGGAGGTCTTGCTAAGCGTGGGAGTTACGGTTTTTTCCTCTGTGAACTCCTGTGTAGCCTCGCTGTGAGCCATCGTGTGCTGACTTTGAACCTTGCCTTCCAGAGCCAACCGTAAACACACAGACTCGTAGCCCTCCCGTGAAACTACGTCTCTTTCGCACGTCTCCGTCTCGGCAATCCTGGTGAGCGCGAGTGCTCGCAGCACAGCTGGTGCGTGTTGAAGACTGAGTGTGGCTTCACGATACACGTGTGCCTCCTCTAACAAATCATCCGGGGAAAACTAAAGAGCAACTTTGAAAAATAGGGATTTCATTCTTTAAAATTATTGTTTAGATAGTTATTAAATAGGGGTTTCCTTTTTAATACCTTAGCCAAAGCTAAATTTCAGATGGATTGAAGAAGTAAATGTAAAAACAAAATAAAAGGGTCTTCCAACAGAGACAGGAAACCCAAAAGCTACTAGGGGGTGGCGGGGGACAGTGACAGATACTTGAAAATTGAAACCACATCATGAAAGATGCCGTTAACAAAGCCAACAAATGATAGATTTTGGAAAAACACGTTTTCAAGGCAAATGACAAAGTGTGTGTGTGTATATACACATGTGTGTATATGTATAGACAACATATAGATATATTTTCACAAGGAGCTCTTACACATTGCCAAGCATTAAAATAGGCAAATCACAAAAGAACAAATCTAAATGGCCTAAGAAGATATGAAAAGTTGTACACACTCCTTGGTTTCTAGGGAAAGGCACAATAAAGAAAAATGAAATACTGCCATTAGGCTGGCAAAAATCAGAGATGGAAAGAAGTATGGCAGCATTTCAGAAAAGCAAACTGGAAAAATCTATTGTAGTTAAAAGTCCATTACCCTTAGACCTAGCAATCTTACTCCTAGGAATCTATTCCAAGAAATGAAAGCAGCACATAAAGGATTAAATAATGAAGTAGAGCATTCCCACTGTCAGAGCTCTACCTCAGTAAATAAAAGCATCAGTATATGAAGGATAATAGGAAGGTAGTGGCTGGGTTTGCTATAGCTGACAAAATGCAACATACCAGAAACGGGTTGGCTTTTACAATGGGGATTTATTAGCTTACAAACTCACAGTTCTAAGGCTGTGAAAATATCCCAGCTAAGGCATCAACAGGATGACACCTTCTCTGAAGACCGGTTACTGGCAAGCTTGCCAGACAGACAGGCACATGGCGAGGTCTGCAGGTCCTTCTCTCCCGGGTTCTGTTGCTTCCAGCTTCTGGCTGCACGGTCTCTCAGTTTCTTTGGGTGCTTCTCTGAAATTCATCTCTCAGCTTCTGTATGTATTTTATCCTCTCATAAAGGACTCCAGCAAGACGATCAAGACCCACACTGAATGAGGTGGGTCACATCTCAGCTGAAATAATGTAAACCAAAGGTCCCATCCCCAGTAGGTCTGTACCCACAAGAATGGATTAAAAGAACATGGCCTTTCCTGGGGTACATAACAGCTCCAAACCAGCACAGGTAGCATAGCGTTAAATACACACACACACACACACACACACACACACACAGAGCAAGAGTCAATGTCTAACAATAAAGGAATGGTTGATTATTTTATGGTACATACACACAATTAAATGCTATTGCCTCTACCATAAGTAAAGATAAATATGATTTTTTAAATTAGGAAAGATGTCTTAAGGCCCTCCTGCTAGATGCTTCGATGGCTCCCTCTTCCTCACGAGATCCATTTTGGGTTCCCGAGGCCTGTCCTCCCCTCCTCTTGTCTCGAGCGCCTCAAACTCTCTCACCGCTTTATATCCTGAATGTTCTCTGGTGGCTCCCAAACGTCCCTCTTGTCCAGGTACTCAGCACATGGTTGTTGAATGAATAAGTGATGTGGCTCCTCGTTACCTTCTTCACGTCACCTCCCATCTTCCCCTACTCAATCCCTGCCCCCCAGCCCTACAGAGGTATCTACAGCTGCTCTCCCTGGCCACCAGCTGCTGCCTTGGCCTGAGCACTTTTCCTCAGTCCACCCAATTCACTTCCCAGGTTCACTGAAACACCATTTCGGCCTCACTGACTCCATCCAGATGGGATCAGTTGCTTCTGACCTAGTTCCACTTCTAGTTCTGCTTTCGCCCTGCCCAGTGGGAGGCCCCTCGTCACTACATGACAGGCCTGGGGCTGGGATTGGAGGATAAAGATGCCTAAGACATCATCCTCAAGACCAAGGAATTTGTAAGTTAGTGGGAGAAAGACAAGAGGAAATAGCTGTGTATTAGTCAGGGTTCTCTAGGGAAACAGAACCAGCGGGAGATATCTATAAATATGAGATTTTATAAAAGTGTCTCATGCAGCTGTGGAGATGTGCGAGTCCAAATTCCATAGTGCAGGCTGCCAGCTGACAACTGTGATGAAGGTCTTCGATGGGCTCCCCAGGATAGGCTGGCTGGCTGAAGGAGAAGTGAAAGTTCTCTCTCTTCTCCCTTTAAGCTGATTGGATTAAATCCAGCTGATTTAATTCTCTCGTTGCAGAAGACGCTCTCTTCTGTTGATGTAATCAGCCACAGATGCAATCAACTGGCTGATGATTTAATAAACCAGCCTTCTGGTTTATTAATCAGCCACAAATGTCCTTGCAGTGATGGTTAGGCCAGTGCTTGCTTGACCAGACACCTGGGCACCATCACTTGGCTAAATTGATACATGAACCTAACCATTGAAAGCTGCTACAACAGGACCGAGTGACGAGGTAAATCAAGAGACAAAATTTATTCATTCAACAAATTGATCCTTGTCTACGTGTCTGGCACTTTTCTAGGCATGGGGGAAACAGATCCCTGCCCTACTAGAGCTTATCTTTAGTGAGAGGAGACAGACACTATACAGGTGTAATGTAAAATAAAAATGGCCACCCTTCTTGGGCATGGCCAGGAGGGACACCTTTCTAAGAAAGGATTTTCCAGAAGACAAAACACTTGACCTGCACGGGCTTCCCAAGACAAAGGAATAATGGAGCCCACCCTACAGAAATGCAGATAAGCAGCCCTGATGATAAACCAGTTTGGGTCCAGGAGAGAGAGTTTATCAGACTGGACACATCATACTAAACCCCCTATGGATAATGGAAACTTAATGTCAGCCAATCGGAATATTGCCTCGCTTGATTCCGCGCTGGCCCTATATGAGCTTCAACTAACCAGTCCCTCGGTGGAGCTCCGTCCACTTTCTGAGCAGGATGCCGCCCGATTCACGAATCACCCAATAAGGCTGTGTGTCCTAAATTGCATGAAAATCATTCTTTTATCAGGCAGATGGTTAAAATAGATTGGAAGGAGGGGAGGGAGCAAAGCCAGGTGATAGAGGAGTGCTCCAGGCAGATGGAAACAGGATGCAAAGTGCCGATGTCGGGTACATAACATGCTGTGGGGAGACAGTGGAAGAACTGGAAAATCAGAGAGCACTTCCCAGAGCGGGGCCTTGAAGAATGAGAAGGGTTTGGGTAGGCAGACTAGAGCCAGGCCAGGCGGAGGGATGACAACAGCAGTCCATGTCTCGGAGGGGTAAGGGGCAGGTGCGTTTGGGGAAAGGCCAGTGCATGGAGTGGCCGGGGCAGAATTCAGGTGGAAGGTGAAGATAAGGTGTTCTCGTTTCTCAGCTGCCAAAGCAAATACCAGGCGATGACTTGGCATAAACAATGGGAATTTATTGGCTGTGTTTTGAGGCTGGGAGGAGTCCAAAACTGAGGCATCAGCAAGATGACGCCTTCTCCCCGAAGCTGTGGTGTTCTGGGGCTGACTGCCGGCGATCCTTGGTCTTTGGCTTTTCTCTCACATGGCAATGCACGTGGCGGTGACTTCTCCTTTCCACTGTGGGCTCTCTTGGCTTCCAGCTTCTCCTCCTCCATGGGGCTTTTCTCTCTGTGGCCTTCTCTAGGTAGGTGGACTCCATTGAAAGGTTAAGACCCATCCCGACTGAGGTGGGCCACACCTCATCACAGGTCCTACTTTCAGTGGGTTCCCACCCACAGGAATGGATCAAGAGGAACATGTTTTTCTGGGGTACTTATAGCTCCAAACCACCACCCAGCGTTAGAGAAACAAGCTGGAAGGGATCCAGGAGCTCTCAGCATAGGAATTTGTTGATGCCAGGAGACTGGGAGAACCAAGATTAAAAAAATACTATCCACCTCCACCAATTAACTTCAACTGATTTTCAAATCACCTCTGTCCACCAGTTCGTAAGATGTTGTGATGCTCCACCTCTGTCCCCAGTTCCTTGGGATGTCCCTGGGCCTTCTGATGCCACTCATGACCTCTGAGGATGTGATTTAGGCTGCACTGTCAGGACCAACAAATAGGGAAAAAGAAAAAGACTGACAATACTACATGCTGGTGAGAATGCAGCGTGGCTAGAACCCCCATAGTCTGCTGGTGGGCGAGTAGATTGATACGCTGCTTTGGAATTTCCAAGCCATGTTCATAGCTGGACTGTTTGAAATAGACATAATACACTAGACATAATAGACCTCAATGTTCCTCAAGCGTAGAATGGATAAATTGTAGTTTATTCACACAGTGCACCACTAAACAGCCGTGAGAATGCATAAAGAATTACAGGAAACAGCAAGGAGGGACAACATGGATGGATCTCCATATACTGCTGAGTAAAAGAAGCCAGACATAAACCAGACAAAACTAAATTAAGAATTTGGGGTAGGTAACGCATTGGGGGATAGTGACTGGATGGGGCATGAATTGGTTTCTGGGGCAGGTGAACTGAGTTTCCAGATATATGAGTGAATCTAGTGCTCAGAAGAGACTTAGCTCTCCCAGTCAGCCCCTGGCTGTTCAAGCCATGACTTTTTTGTGGTGCTAAACATTAGAGTGAGGCTGTCTTGGATCCTCCAGCCCAACTGAGCCACCACAGCCGATACCACGTGGGACAGAGGTGCACCAGCCACCTCTGATGAGCCCCGTCCAAATTCCTAACTCACGGAATTGCAGCGAAAAGCAAATGGTTGTTGTTGCATAGATGTTATCACAGTAAAGTTAAAAGCAAACAAACAACAAACCAATTAGAGCAAAACTAAAAACAAACAAACAAAAAAACAGCATTATTTCATCATCATGGATAATCTTTCTTTGGGATTCTCTTTGATCCAAAGGAGGATGACTGTAGAGAGAAATTTTGTGTTTCGATAGAAACTTCTAGCACACTCTTGTAGGTTATCCAATTGTCTTCCTGTTCATTGTCTTTGGGCTATTGCACCCCTTTCTAAACTGCAGGTAACTACATGGTTTGTTCCTACCTGTAAATTAGACTGGATCCTGTCATCTTGCACGTATTGTCCATCTTTACCAATTTTTCAATTCTTACAGTCTCCTTCAATATCTCCAAACCAATGTTTTCAAATTTCCTCCTACCCTCTTGATTTGATGTCACTGAAAACTAAAATCCAACTGACCAAATCCTTAGTGAGACTCTAGGCTGCCTTGGAGATGGCCTTTGGTCCATTGTGGTTTGGAGCTCTGCACCCCAGAAAAAACATGTTCTCAAACTTAATCCATTCCTGTGGGTGTGAACCCATTGTAAGTAGGACCTTTTGAGGTTACTTCAATTAAGGTGTGTCCTTTAATGAGTCTTAATCCCATTACTGGAGTCCTTTGTAAGCAGAATGAAATTTAGACAGAGAAAGCCATGGAAGCAAGAAGGTGAAATCCAGTGGAACTCAGAAGAGAACGGAGAGGCCAGGGGAGGCCACTGTGCGCATCGCCACGTGACCGAGGAGCCCAGGATCAGGGATCGCCGGCAGCCGGCCCCAGAACAGTACTCTTCGGGAAGAGAGCATCACCTTGATGACAACTAGATTTGGAGTTTTTCTAGCCTCAAAGCCATGAGCCAATAAATTCTCATTGTTTAAGCTAATCCACTGCTTGGTATTTGCTTTGGCATCCAGGAAACTAAAACACCCAGTGTGTAAGGGAGCACCATGAACTAATGTGTTATCTCCGAGGACTCAAAAGACTCAGACCACAAAGGGCACATCAGATGTGCAAATCACATGTACAAATCCACAGAGGCATCAGCTGGATTTCTCCCTGGACACTTCTGGGTCACTAAGGAAATCTGACGTCCCTCTTTTTTTTTTTTAATTAAATTCAGTTTTATTGAAATACATTCACACACCATACAATCATCCATGGTATACAATCCACTGTCCACAGTATGATAACATAGTTATGCGTTCATCACCACAATCTATCTCTGAACATTTTCCTTACATCAGAAAGAACCAGAACCAGAATAAAAAATAAAAGTGAAAAAAGAACACCCAAATCATCCCCCCATCCCACCCCATTTGTCCTTTAGTTTTTATCCCCATTCCTCCACTCATCCATACACTAGATAAAGGGGGTGTGATCCACAAGGTCTTCACAATCACACTGTCACCCCTTGTAATCTACATTATTATATAATTGTCTTCAGGAGTCCAGACTGCTGGGTTGGAGTTTGGTAGTTTCAGGTATTTACTTCTAGCTATTCCAATACATTAAAGCCTAAGAGGTGTTATCTATATAGTGCATAAGAATGTCCACCACAGTGACCTCTCGACTCCATTTGGAATCTCTCAGCCACTGAAACTATTTCGTCTCATTTTGCATCCCCCTTTTGGTCAAGAAGATACTTTCAGTCCCACGATGCCGGGTCCACATTCATCCCCGGGAGTCATATTCTGCGTTGCCAGGGAGATTTACACCCCTGGGAGTTGACATCCCTCTTTTAAGATGCCTGACCCTATGACAACTGACCATTTAAACCACCTTCTTGTGGATGGTTTGACTTGTTTTCCACCAACAAAAAACCATTTCAACAAGGAGCAGTAGGACCAAGTTGTTCAAGGAAGAGCCTGATGTTGTTTTTGAACAAGAGGCGGGACTGATGGAGACTGTTTTTCTTTCACTTGACCAAGCTGCCCGCCATGATTCTCACCACCCCCCGCACCCTCCCCCACCCTGACTGCCTTAAAGTGGATCTTGAAGTGCCACTTAAAGTGGGAAAGTACCAGTAGGTCAACTAGTGAAAGATGCCAGAGAGAGGTCGGGAAGGAGGTTGATAACTTGGAATAGCTAGTACCTGAAGTTGTCCTTTTTCCCTGAAGTCTGAGTTGTTTTTCTCTGCAGCCCCACAGCCACAGGATCCAATGTCCAGAGGACTCACCTTTTACCGGGACTATAAGGAATAAATTTGTGAGACTAGCTCCATCATCCCTGAAGAGCTCTGTAGTCGCCCTTCTCTGTAGGTCAGATATTACTGTAGGAACTGCTGTCACTGAGCTGGAATCCTTAAACACAATGGGGATAATCGGGTCCCGAGTCAGCAGAAGCCAAGTAGCTGCAGTTAATCGCCACAGACAAGGTGGACAGGGCTACCATAATGGGAAACAGGCTCAAAGCAGCAATCAAAATAATGACTCGCAGAGACTTATGGCGTTGGCTAGTGGATCATGGAGTACCAAGTAGTAAAATAGATGGGCAATCGACTAAATTCTTGTTTGAACTATATAAGCAGAAGAATTCTAGGTCAAGTGAACGAAAATCTCCCTTGAATTACAAAAACAGAGAGTCACGGCCCCTTAATCAATTCCCAGACTTGAGACAGTTTACAGATCCAGAGCCCCTTGAATGAAGGGAAGGCCGGGTACCCTTGGGGAAGGACCCTGTCACACTGCCAAAAATGTATACTGTTAATCTTCCTCCCAGCCTTCCCCAGAGGGACCTAGGCCTTTTACCAGGTTAACTGTGTATTGGGGGAAAAGGAAATGATCAGATATTTTGTGGATTATTAGACACTGGTTCAGAAGTGACGTTAATTTCCGGAGACCCAAAACGTTACTCTGGTCCACCAGTCAGAGTTGGGGCTTATGGAGGTCAGGTGATCGATGGAGTTTTAGCTCAGGTCCATCTCACAGTGGGTCCAGTGGGTCCCCGGACCCATTCTGTGGTTATTTCCCCAGTTCTGGAATGCATAATTGGAGTAGACATGCTCAGCAACTGGCAGAATCCTCATGCAGGTTCCCCGTCTCGTGGAGTGAGGTCTTATGCTCACAGCAGTGGATGCCAGTTTTCCAACACCACTGGTAACCTCTAGTCTACTTTCTGTGTCTATGGTTTTGCTTATTCTAGCTGTTTCTTTTTTTTTTTTTCTTTCCAGCATTTTATCATGAAATTTTTCAAACACAGAGAAAAGTGAACACCCATATACATACCATCTAGCTTCAACAATTACTAAAATTTGGCCAAATTTGTCTAGCTGTTTCATATAAGTGAAATCAAGTATTTGTCCTGCTGTGAATGACTTATTTCACTCAACATGATGTCTCCAAGGTTTATCTATTTGTATCATGTATCAGAACTTCATTCCTTCTTACAGCTGAATAATATCCGGTTGTATGGATGGGCCACATCTTGTTTACCCATTCATTTGTTGATGGACACTTGCATTGCTTCCACCTTTTGATGCTTGCGAATAATGCTGCTTTGTATATTGTTGTGCAAATACCTGTTTGAGTCCCTGTTTCAGTTCTTTTGGGTATATACTTAGCAGTGTAATTGCCGGGTCATACGCACTCTGTGTTTAACTTTCTGAGAAACCACCAAGCTGTTTCCCACAGTGATTGCGCCATTTTATATTCCCACCCCAGCAAGGATGTTCTGCAGTGAAACTGGCCTTTTGGTCTTTGATGGTGAGCACATGGTGTGAGGAATTCACTGACTGTTAGTTCAGAGCCTCCACCTTTATTCAGGCAAAGGTGACCACAGTTTGACCCTCCCTTGCTTTTGCTCCATCAGTGCAAGTACTGATGCGGTGAAAAAGCCAGGGAATGTCATACTGTTATTAGGAAAACAGCTCTGACCTCGCAGAACCCCTGGAAGGTCTCGGAGAGCTTCAGGAGTCCTCGGACCACACTTTTTTTTTTTTCCCAATAAATCTTAAGAGCATTTAATACAAAAAATTAAAGCCAAATATAAGATTTTACACTTAAAAAAAAAAAAAAAACTCACTTGCTGAATATTTATTATAATATCCCAACTGTTAAAGAGAACAACATTTAAAAATAACAATGCCAAGGAAATTGAGGAAGTCAACTTCTTAAATATAAAATAACAAGGCCATCTAAATCAGTAAAAAAATTAAACTTTAGGGCAAGAAAGTAAAAACTTTAAAAAACCCCAATAAAACCCTTTTGCCTTTTCAAATTAGTATACAAATTTCAGAAGGTTACAAATGTCAACAGCAAAACACAGTTAATTCACATGTAGATTACCTTCTGGATGAAATTTTTCCTCTGTCCATTTGTTTATTTTTATTTTTTTTTTAATTAAATTCAGTTGTATTGCGATATATTCTCATACCGTACAATCATCCATGGTGTACAATCATCTGTTCACAGATCCATCATATAGTTGTGCATTCATCACCCCAATCTATTTTTGAACATTTTCCTTACACCAGAAAGAATCAGAATAAGAATAAAAAATAAAAGTAAAAAAGAACACTGCAAAGGAGAGGCTAGGCCTCCCTATGGTTGTGCCTAAGAGCCTCCTCCCGAATGCCTCTTTGTTGCTCAGATGTGGCCCTGTCTCTCTGGCTAAGCCAACTTGAAAGGTGAAATCACTGCCCTCCCCCCTACGTGGGATCAGACACCCAGGGGAGTGAATCTCCCTGGCTACGTGGAATATGACTCCCAGGGAGGAATGTAGACCCGGCATCGTGGGACGGAGAACATCTTCTTGACCAAAAGGGGGATGTGAAAGGAAATGAAATAAGCTTCAGTGGCAGAGAGATTCCAAAAGGAGCCGAGAGGTCACTCTGGTGGGCACTCTTACGCACACTTTAGACAACCCTTTTTAGGTTCTAAAGAATTGGGGTAGCTGGTGGTAGATACCTGAAACTATCAAACTACAACCCAGAACCCATGAATCTCGAAGACAGTTGTATAAAAATGTAGCTTATGAGAGGTGACAATGGGATTGGGAAAGCCATAAGGACCACACTCCACTTTGTCTAGTTTATGGATGGATGAGTAGAAAAATAGGGGAAGGAAACAAACAGACAAAGGTACCCAGTGTTCTTTTTTACTTCAATTGCTCTTTTTCACTCTAATTATTATTCTTGTTATTTTTGTGTGTGTGCTAATGAAGGTGTCAGGGATTGATTTGGGTGATGAATGTACCACTATGTAATGGTACTATAAACAATCGAAAGTACGATTTGTTTTGTATGACTGCATGGTATGTGAATCTATCTCAATAAAATGAAGATTTAAAAAAAAAAAAAAAAAAAGAACACTCAAATCATCCCCCCCATCCCACCCTATTTTGCATTTTGTTTTTGTCCCCATTTTTCTACTCATCCATCCATACGCTAGATAAAGGGAGTACAATCCACAAGGTTTTCACAATCACACTGTCAGGCCACACTTTTTGAACCACTGAATTAATCTCTCAGCTTCACCAATATTCTTGTAAAGGTTAAAAAAAAAAAAAAAAGAAAAGAAAAAAGTATTGACGTTTCTATTGTATCATTTCTGGAAGCGAAACTTGCAACAACTTTTGACGATGTTGAGCCTTTTCTGAGCCCTGTGATCCTGGAAAACAGCCAAGGTGAGGACCCCCTACCCCCATCCTTGTGTTCTGGAAAATAGTTACTGCGAAGAATGAGCCTTCCCCTCACGTGACCCCTTTGTTTAACTAGGTTGAGGCCGGACACACACACTCCGAATCTCCATACTTTGCTTCCTAAAGATTATTAGCTGAACTGTTTGTGTCCACTGATCAGTCGGATTAAAACACTTGTTGATCAAACTTTGGTTAAGCTTCTGTCCTTACCCCAGGCTTCCAAACTTTGGCCACACACAGCCTGAGCCAGCCTGGGCCCTTCTGAGAACACCCTGGGCTCCCGGGCAAACCACTCCCCGGTTCACTGTCTGATCCACACTTGCATCCCACTTCCTCACCCCAGGTTCTTCCTAGAAACGAAAACCCTTTTGCCCTAACCCTTGAGGTGCTTGCAGATCTTATGGGCAGTGCTCTCTCTTCTCCCCCGTTGAAATAATCCTTTCAAATAGATCCTCCCCTACCAAGTCCAGACTTGTTTTTTATCAGACACTTTCATTTTCCAAATGTTTAACCGTTCCCATTTTCATAATTTTCATTAAACTCAGGGTAAGATTCATAGAAGTTTTTCATTCTAGGATAGCCGCTGTCTTTCAAGGTCCAAGTCTTCGTCGAGTTGTCGTTACTTCACCCCAACTTTCAGATATTTTATTTCCTTCTTTTTGCTATGTGATATGTGGTCATAAATAAAAATTTTTTCAGGAAAGATTTGAAGTGTTTGACTTGATTTACACAAGTGTGGTATCATCCAGAAAGGACTGAACACAGTGACTAAGCACCAGATTAAAGCATCTGGAAGTTTTCCTAAAAACCAGGCTGAAAGACGGGACTTTCGCTCTGGCCTTACCCTGGCACTGTCGGCACAAACTCCCGTGACATTTTCACATACTTATTTCTCATCAAAACCCATCTTCCTTGAGTATTGATAATAATATTTGATATATGACTTCAGATATTGGTCCCTCTGCCTCCACATAAGGACTCATTAAACTATCTTCAAAGTCATAAATTTTGCATTTTAAAGTACATTATTAACATACTTTTATGTGAAGCGATAGATGTGTCATTGAGAATTGAAATTTTATAAGCATCACTCATAAGGATTTTCAAAAAGTTGCTGAGTAGCCTGGGAATTGGGCTGCCCCAGAGCCCTGTGGGAGGAAGCTCGAGCTGTCCGGGTGGGGAAACAGAGTAGGCAGAGAGCAGCTCCTGGGCAGCCACTTTGGCCCACTGTGGGGCAATGCATCTGGACATTACTGGCTCCACAGCTTTCTGCTGGGTGCCCCAGGCTTTGCCAGGCCTGCATCCCATTCTTGTCTCTGTCCAGACCTGCTCCCACCTCCTTCCTTTCACAGGTATTGATCTCTAATAAACATCTTGCACCCCAACTCCATCTTGCACCCTAACTTTGGGTCAGCCTCTCTTTCTGGAAAACCCAACCCGGGACAATTCATCAGTAGATGGATGTTTTACAACAACAGGGACCATACATCTCAATTGCAATGATAAATCTGTATTGATATTCTTATTTTGTGGCGTTCTAATAAATGCATTATGACTGAAACTGTTCTATTTTTTTTCTTTATTAGAGAAGTTGTGAGTTTACAGAACAATCAAGCATAAAATACAGGATTCCCATACACCACCTGTGCTGGTTTGAATCTGTTATATACCCTATAAAAAGCCATGTTCTTTAATGAATCTTGTGGGGGCAGACCTCTTCTGGGTGGGATCTTTTGGTTAGGTTGTTTCCATGGAGATGTTACCCACTCAATTGTGGGTGGGAACTTTTCAGATTATTTCCGTGGAGATGTGACCCCGCCCATTCAGGGTGAGTCTTGATTAGTTTACTGGAGTCCTTAAGAGAGTTTAGGGGCTGACACAGACCCAGATGCTTGGAGTTGAAGACAGAAAGATGTTTGGAGATGCTAAGCTAAGAGAGTTTGCCCTGGAGAAGCTAAGAGAGGACTCCTGGACACTTAGAAAGCTACTGGAATCAGAAGCTGAAATCAACGCAACCTGGGAGCAAAGGACCAGCAGACACCAGCCACGTGCCTTCCCAGCTGCCAGGGGTGTTCCAGACGCCATCGGCCTTTCTTCAGTGAAGGTGTCCTCTTGATGCCTTAGTTCAGACATTTTTATGGCCTTAGAAGTATAAATTTATGAATGAATAAACCCTCATTGTAAAAGCCAATCCATTTCCGGTTTATTGCATTTCCAGAAGCTTTAGCAAACTGGAACATCACCCCAGCACCAGCAACTTGCATTGGTGTGGAACATTTGTTATATTTTCCTTGATGATAGCACGTTTTTATAATTGTACTGTTAATTAAAGTCCATGGTTTAATGTACACTGTGTAGTGTAGTTCCATAGATTTTTAAAAAATTTTTATCCTGTTACCTTATATACACTCTAACATTTCCCCCTTTTAATCATATTCAGATACATATTTCAGTGCTGTTAATTGCATTCACAAAATTGAGCTACTCTCACCACCATCTACTCCCAAAACATTTCCATCACTCCAAATAGGAACCCTGTACACTTTAAGACTCAACTTCCTGTTCCCTGTCCCCACCCTGTCCCCTGGTAACCCATATTCTACATTCTGACTCTATGAGTTTGCTTTTTCCAATTATTTCAAATCAGTGAGATCATACAATATTTATCCTTTTGTGTCTGGCTTATTTCACTCAACGTGGTGTCCTAAAGGTTCACCCATGATGTCACGTGCATAAGGACTTCATTCCTTTTTATGGCTGAATAACATTCCACTGTATGTATATACCACATTTTATTTCTTCGTTCGTTGATTGATGGACACTTGGGTTGCTTCCAACTTTCGGCGATAGTGAATAATGCCGCTGTGAACATTGGGATGCAGGTATCTGCTCGAGTTCCTGCTTTCAATTCCTTTGGTGTATGCTGAGTGGTGGGATTGCTGGGTTATATGGTAGTTCTATACTTAGCTTTCCGAGGAACTGCCAGACCGTCTTCCACCGCAGCTGCACCATTTTACATTCCCACCAACCATGAATGAGTGTTCCTATTTCCTGCATCCTTTCCAAAACTTATTTTCCATTTTTTTAAATAGCAGATATGCCAGTTTGATTGTATTATGTCCCCCAAAATGTCATTATCTTTGATGCAATCTTGTGTGGGCAGACATATTAGTGTTGATTAGATTGTAATTCTTTGAGTGTTTCCATGGAGATGCGCCCCACCCAACTGTGGGTGATGACTCTAATTCGATAATTTCCATGGAGGTGTTGGCCCGCCCATTCAGTGTGGGCCTTCACTAGTTCACTGGAGCACTACATAAGCTCAGACAGAAGGAGCGAGCTTGCTACCGCCAAGAGGGACACTTTGAAGAATGCACAGGTGCTGAGAGAGGAGCTGTAACTTAGAGAGATATTTTGAAGATGGCCATTGAAAGCAGACTCTTGCTCTGGAGAAGCTAAGAGAGAACAAATGCCCCAAGAGCAACACTTTGAAGAATGCACAGGAGCTGAGAGAGGAGCTGAAACACACCCCAGGATCAGCAGATGCCAGCCACGTGCCTTCCCAGCTAACAGAGGTTTTCCAGACGCCATTGGCCATCCTCCACTGAAGGTACACGATTGCTGATGTGTTACCTTGGACACTTTATGGCCTTAAACCTGTAACTGTGTAACCAAATAAACCCCCTTTATAAAAGCTAATCCATTTCTGGTGTTTTGCAAAAAGGCAGCATTAGCAAACTGGAACAGCAGACATTCTAATAGGTGTAAAATGGTATCTCACTTTGGTTTTGATATGCATTTCCCCAATGGCTAATGATGTTGAGCATCTTTTCATATGCTTTCTGGACATTTGTATATCTTCTTTGGAGAGATGTCTGTTCAAGTCTTTTGCCTACTTATTAAGCGGGTTGTTGGCCTTTTCGTTGTTAAGTTGAAGGATTTCTTTATATATTCTGAATATTATCCTTTATTGGATATGTGATTTCTAAATATTTTTCCCATTGTGTAGGTTGTCATTTTACTTTCATGATAAAGTCCTTTGAGGAACGAAAGTTTTTAATTTTGATGAGGCCTCATTTATCTATTTTTTGTTGTTGTTGCTTGTGCTTTGGGTGTAAAGTCTAAGAAACCATTGCCTAACTCAAGGTCCTGGAGATACTTCCTTACATTTTCTTCTATGAGTTTGCTAATTCCAGCTCTTATATTATTAAGGTCTTTGATCCATGTTGAGTTTATTTTTGCATGTGGCGTATGGTAGGGGTCCTCCATTTTTGGGCAACGGTTCTATTTTTTAACCATACAGTAGATTCTGTTTACATTTTTTATTATACTTTTCAAAAATTTAAGATGGTTTTCATTTTTGTTATTGTCACATCAATAAAATGTTTTTTCAGGTGTTTTAATAGTTTAAGTGGTTTATTTGGAAAATGGATACATGATGTTCTTTAAAATTTATATCAGTGATGTTTGCAAATATTCTTTATTTCAACCACTAGCAGTAACAGACTTTATTGTCACTCCTATAAAATATGTTTAGCACTGTTAACTTTTTTTTTTTTATTCAATAAGCTTTAATGCTTTTGTGCATTTTTTACTATAGTTTCCATCAGTAATTGCTGGCATGTAGAAAAGTGCTATTGATTTTCTAACACTTTCTATTTTGAAGTAATTTCAAACTTACAGGATAGTTGCAAAAACAATACAAAAATCTATACAGACAACTCCACCCTACTCCCATGCAGATACCCAGATCCACCAATTGTTAACATTTTGCCACATTTCCCGTACCACTCTATCCATCTATCCATCCATCCATCTATCTATTTTTTTATCTAATTTCTAAACATTTGAGAGTAAGTTGTATACATCATAGCACTTTTATCTTTTAACGATACAACTTTTGAGCACCATTTGGATCCATGGATTATGACAATAGCAAAAAAATAAGCCATCTTGGTGTTTGGTTGAAACTTTCAAATTGTTTTCATTTTAGAAAGTCAAATTTTATAATGACTTTGCACAGCATAAAAGATGTTCCACAGTATTCTGATATCTATCAATTTATTATTGACATCATTTCAGAAAATTTATGTTTATGATTCAGAAGATTTGTGGTTATGAGATTTGCAAAATATTTTAAGGAAAAAATATACACCTTGCTATCTCTTCCTTTTATGTGCTTATTTTCAATATTTTACCATAAATTCTTGAATGTATAAATATCAAAACACTGCACACTCACTCTACACCAGACTATCAAAGCACCAGCAGTGTAATCAGGGTTGAAACAATATAACCAAAATAGGAGCAATAGCAATGATGTAATTTGAAGATAATGATAAACTGGTGATTCTCCTAAATCTCAGCTTCCAACCCTGCCCACCAGAACATGGGGTCAACTCTCAACTCAGGCTGTGAACATCTCAGGTGACATCACCAGGAGGTCCCTTTATCATCTCCACTACCTATAGCAATGGCTGACAAACTGAGTTCACGTGACACTTTATATTGCTAATTAATTTTACTTATTGCAGTTACCACTATACTGTTTACTAACTGGTAGTGAAACATTTCAATATTTGCTCAGTATATACATATGCACACACAGTTAATAGGTGTTCTGGTTTGCTAAAGCTTCTGGAATATAATATACAAGAAATGAGTTGGCTTTTACAATGAGAATTTATTAGCTTACAAATTTACAGTTATAAAGCCATGAAAATGTCCCAAGTAAGGCCTCAATAGGACGATGCGTTCTCTGAATAAAGATCGCTGGCATCCAGGGTTCCTCTGCCAGAGAGCAAGGCACATGGCCAGCACCTGCTAGTCCTTCGCTCCGGGATTTTTTTGCTTTGAGCTTCTGACTTCAGCGGCTCTCTCAGCTCCTCCAGGGGCTTTTCTCTGTAAACTCTCTCCAAACTTCTCTGGGTGTTTCTCTCTGAGCTCTCTGGTTTTTTTTTTTCTGTCCTTCATCCTCTCATAAAAGGCTCCAGTGAAGGATTAAGACCCACCTTGAATGGGCTGAGTCACGTCTCAGTTGAGCCAAAGGTCCCACCCACAGGGATGGATTACAACAACGTGGCCTGGAACCTAGAATGAGAGCTTGTTATTCTGTACAGGTTAATATGATACCCTGATGCACCCCAGAGTACCTGGGGCAGAAAATAAAAAAGTATTTGCAAAGTCTCCTTGAGGGACTGGGTAAAAATGTGGAAATATTAAATTTCCCCACCTGGGGAATTCCTGATATTCCCACAAGCATTAGGGAATTCCAATTTAATAAGTCAAGCCCTTGATCTTGGGACTTCCCCTTTTGATACTTATTCCTGCAAAGGAGAGGCTAAGCCCAGTAATAATTATGCCTAAGAGTAATCCCCAGAGAACCTCTTTTGTTGCTCAGATGTGGCCTCTCTATGCCAACTCTGCAGGTAAACTCACTGCCCTCCCCACTACGTGAGACATGACTCCCAGGGATGTAAATCTCCCTGGCAATGTGAAACATGACTCCCAGGGATGAGCCTGGACCTGGCATCATGGGATTGAGAAAGTCTTCCCCACCAAAAGGGGGAAGAGAAATGAAACTAAATAAACTTTCAGTGGCTGAGAGATCTCAAATTGAGTTGAGTGGTCATTCTGGAGGTTATTCTTATGCATTATATAGAATACATAAGATTCCTTTTTAGTTTCTATTGTATTAGAATAGCTAGAAGGAAATACCTGAATCTGTTGAATGGTAATCTGGACTTGATTCTTGATGACAATTGCATAACTGTACAGCTTTTATCGTGTGACTGTGTGATAGTGAAAACCTTGTGACGGACAATTCCTTTATCCAATGTATGGGCAGATGAGTAATAAAATAATGACAAAAATATATATAAATAATGGAGGGGGGGCTAAGGGGTATGGGATGGTTTGGGTATTCTTTATTATCTTTTTTGATTTTTTATATATTTTTTTCCTTTATTTTGGAGTAATTAAAATGTTCAAAAGTTGATTGTGGTGATGAATGCAGAACTATATGATGATACTGTGAGCCATTGATTGTATATTTTGGATGGATTATATGGTGTGTGGGTATATTGCAAAAAAAAAAAAAGAACCTGACCTTTCTTTGGGGTACATTACAGCTCCAAACTACCACACTAGGACAAAGAAAGATCAATAAAAATGAACCAAATTGTCATCTTTGAGTGATTTTAGAAGCAAATGGGAAATCCCTTTTGCCTCGTTACAGAAAGAAGCCTAAATGTGACCAACGGTGAACACTGACAGGTTGGCGGCCAGCCCCTTCGTCCAGAATTGCATCCTCGGACCCTCGTGGGAGTCCCACGACCAGGCCACACAACCCTGCCATCCTCAGCGCCCCTCGCCTCAGCTGAGCCCACCAGAATCCCTTCCCCAGGAATTTGGATCTGAGACCGCCATGTGGAAGGTAAACCGAGGCAAGCAAAGAATGAAGCAGATGCACAGGTGGACGGGCTGCCCTCCTGGGGTCGCTGGTTCTTCTGTCAGTGTGCCTTTTTTTTTTTTTATTAAATTCAGTTTTATTGCGATACATTCACATACCATACAATCATCCATGGTGTACAATCAACTATTCACAGTACCATCCTATAGTTCTGCATTCATCACCCCAATCTATTTTTGAACATTTTCCTTACACCAGAAAGAATCAGAATAATTGAATAAAAAATAAAAGTAAAAAAGAACACCTGAATCATCCCCTCATCCCACCCTATTTTTCATTTAGTTTTTGTCCCCATTTTTGTACTCATCCATCCATACACTGGATAAAGGGAGTGCGATCCACAGGGTTTTCACAATCACACTGTCACCCCTTGTAAGCTACATTGTTATACAATCGTCTTCAAGAGTCAAGGCTACTGGGTTGGCGTTTGGTAGTTTCAGGTGTTTACTTCTAGCTATTCCAATACATTAAAACCTAAAAAGTGTTATCTATACAGTGCATAAGAATGTCCACCAGAGTGACCTCTCGACTCCATTTGGAATCTCTCAGCCCCCTAAGCTTCACTTCATTTCATCTTGCATCCCCCTTTTGGTCAAGAGACTGTTCTCAATCCCAGGATGCCAGGTCCAGATTCATCCCCGGGAGTCATATCCTGCGTTGCCAGGGAGATTTACACCCCTGGGAGTCAGGTCCCATGTAGCAGGGAGAGCAGCGAGATCACCCACCAAGGTGTCTTAGCTAGAGAGAGAGGCCACATCTGAGCAACAAAGAGTTTCTTGGGGAGACTCTTAGGCACAATTATATGCAAGCTTAGCCTCTCCTTTGCAGTAATGAGCTTCGTAAGGGCAAGTCCCATGATAGAGGGCTCAGCACATCAAACCACCAGTCCTCAATGTTTGTGACAATATCAGCATCAGTCCAGGTGGGGATGTCCAACACTTCCGCACTTTCCCCCAGATCCTCAGGGGGGCCTTGTAAATATATTTTTATTCTCTGCCCAAATTACTTTGGGATGTGTCACTATTTCACTCTAACCTATACTAACCTACCATATGTCACTTCCTATTCAAAGTTCCATGTAATTGTGGTGTTTGAACAAACCGACTGTAGAGTTCTACTGTTTAGAAAATATAGATCCTGGCAGTGTGTTTTTGAGGCTGTGAGCAGGCATTCTGGAAGGCACACCTGAATCTATATTCATTCCTTAAAAAAAATTTGTTTTAATTTATTATATTTGGCATTTGATATTTGCTGCCAAATTCTCCTAACTAAATATTTCTTTAGCAAAGCCCCTCTCCCTCCCCAACCTCTTTTTTCCGATAATGAACCTCAGAGGGCAGAAATCCTTATGTGTGCAAGTGCTTAGGTTTTGCTCTTCAATGACTTTATTTTCAAATACATCAAGTATTTTTTTTAAACTTTTATATTTTAAATTTTATTGTAGCAACATATATACTATATAACATTTACCATTTTATCCACTTTCAAGTATACAATTAAGTGGTGTTAATTACACCCACAATGTCGTGCTCCTGTCACCACCATCCATTACCCCAAACTTTTCTATCACCCCAAACAGAAACTCTGCACCCACTAATCAATTACCCCACATTCCCCACCTCTGCACCTGGGAACCTGTAATCTACTTTCTGTCTCTGTGAATTTGCATATTCCAGTGATTTCATATACGTCAGATCATACAATATTTGTCCTTTTGTGTCTGGATTCTCATACTTGAGTTTTTGAAGCAAGGTGTGCTCCTGGGATATCTGCCTGCCCTGTGAGTACAGGACATGATGCCTAGAGCAGCTTATTCTTTTCTGTAAACCTGCAACTGCTCTAATAGCAATTAAAAAAAAAAAAGAAAAGAAAAGAAAGATCTCACTTGGGAAGACGAGGTAGGAGGGAAGGGGCACTGTTCTGGGGTTGTGGAAAGAAGCTGGAAAGAAGGAAGTGCCTGGGGTGGGGCAGGGGGTTAAGAGTAGAGATGGAACTTACCACACCTCACCTGCTTCCTGGCCCTGCCGAAGGCTAGCTTTATCCCACTGGATTTATACAAGTAAAGTATGACTCTTCTTAACAACCCAAGGAGGTAGCTGATGCTATTGTACTCATTTTATAGACAAGGAAACTGAGGCACAGGAGAGGAGAACCAGAAAGTTGCTCAGGGACCTATACCGTTGTAAGATACATATATATTCCTGAAGAGCTATTATTTACTGAATTTTAACATTAAATTTACAGAATTTTGGCATATTAAATACACAGTATCTTCTGAATATTGGCATATTCAATTCTACTTAAATATCCAGTATTTAAAAATATATATAGGGAATTTTTCAATGAGATAAGGAATCAGCCCCAAATCATTCTTGGGTATATGTGCAAACCTGAATGTTGGTATTTGGGTTTGCTTAACTAGCCCTGGATTGAATTTTTGAAGGCTCAAGTTGGGCCACATTTTCAAGTAGGGGTGGAATTACACAGGTGTGTACAGGTATAGCGGGAATAGAAACCCAAGGCCTTGTTTTTTGAGCTTGCAGAGAAGTGAGGTTTGGAGGATCTCAGGGTCGCTGTCCACCTTCAGAGGTCAGTTTGCAGGATGGTCTAGGGAGGGCAATACGACTGCGTTGCTGAGATACAACCTGACAGCAAATACACTAAAAAAAACTGAACACGCAGTGTGGTATTGGGGCTTGAGTTTTCTATGACGTCTTCATGTGCCTTGTTTATAAAATGATTCAGTAAGGCACATCCTGGAAGGAAAGTTCGCAAATAAGATCCTTGCCACTTGAACAACTTTAATAATCAGGCAGGAAAGAAAGGTCTTTGAAGCCATTCAAGGTGAGCAAGAGGTCAAACTGGTGTGACGGGTGGAGAGCCTCAGTTTGAGAAGCAGTTCTCCTGGGAGCCCTGGAAAATAAATGCAATGCTGAATCTGCGGGATTTCCTGGCAAGAGGGTCTCGAGTTTTCACCAGCTTCTCAGAGTGCTCAAGGGGACCCCCCCCCCCAAAGGTGCATCAAATCCCTTGCACCATCTCTTCAGGGACCCTGGCTTAGGAAACGCAGAAGGGCCAAAGATGACCAGAGTCAGGGACCCTGGGTGAGTAAACGCACAAGGGCCAAAGACGACCGGGGTCAGGCCGCACGGCCTCTGGCGTGGCCTCGCCGGGTCCGTGGAGCCCACACTGCGCACGGGCCACCCCCAGCCTCCCGGTCCCCCCGCGGCCAGAGCTAGAGCCCAGCTGCTCTCCAGCCCGCCCGCCGTACCCTCGAGCCCGGGGCGTGGCCTGCTCTGATCTGCTCCCCGGCCCAGCGCGGAGGCTGCCGAGGGAACCCCGCCGTGGCCACCGAGAATCGCGTCCGCATCCCCGGCCCGCGTGGGTGAGCGAGCCCGCCCGACGGCTGCCGCCCGCGCGCCCCGAAAGCGCGCACTCCTTTCCGTGGCGGAGGGAGCGGGCGCGGCTGCGCGCTGCGGCCTACAAGAGGCGCTGACGGCGCGGAGGGCCGGCAGTTGCGCGGGAGCGGGCGGCGCGCGCGGTGCGGTGGGCGCGCGAGGCAGACGGGCGCGGGCGGCGCGGCCGGCCAGGTCCGAGGGCGGTGGCCGCCTCCTCAGCAGCGCCGCGGGCGGAGAGGGCCGCCGAGCCGGGCATGGGGAGGCCCGGGCGCGCGCGCGGCCCCGGGGGCGCACAGTGACGGCGGCGGCGCCCCGGGCCCGGCAGCGCCGAGGCCGCTTCGCCAGGGAGCCCGCGGCCGGCGGCGGGCCGGGCCATGAAGAGCGGCCGGGGCCGGGCCGGGCCTCGCTGACCCCGGCCCCGCGCGGCGGCGGCCTCCCCCGTTTCCGCCCCGGCCTCTCGGCATGAGCGTGCGCCCGGGCCCGGGGCCGCGGCTGCCCCAGGCCGGCCGCCCGTGGGCGCGCTCGGGGTCCGCGGGCCCGCGGCGCTGATCCCGGCCCGCAGCCCGCCGGCCGCCCGCCCGGGGCCGCGCCATGGAGGTGGTGGGCGACTTCGAGTACAGCAAGAGGGACCTCGTGGGGCACGGGGCCTTCGCCGTGGTCTTCCGGGGGCGGCACCGCCAGGTGAGCGCCTCGCGCGGCCCGGCCGGACCCCCGAGGTGGGGGGGGGGGTGTCCCCAAACTTTGCGGAGCCGCCGGCTCGAGGCCCCTGCCCCCGCGCGCCGCCCGCGGCCTCCATTGTGCGCGCTGTCGGGGTCGCGGGGCTGGTTTGGGTCGCGGGAGGAGGGTTCGGAGGCCGGAGCCGCCCGTCCGCCGCGGGTGTCCTCCCCGCGGGGAGAGCCGCCCCCAGGGCCGTCCAGAAAAGCCCCCTCCCTCGGAGTCACCCCGAGCCCCGAATCCCCGCGCGGCCCCGAGCCCCTCTCCGGGCGCAGCGCGCACCGTGGGTTCCCTGCCCCCGCGCGCGGCTCCCGGGTCTACGCCCGTGGGTGGTGGTCGCCGACCCGGCGGAGAGCGGGCGGGTTTCCCGCTGTCCGGGGCCTCCGCCGGCTCCCCCGCACCCTACGCCCCTTCCCCTCCCGGGGTGCGGTCCCCGGGCCCCCGGGGGACAAAAGGAGTGGCCGCTTCACTTCCAAGCCAAATAAGCACGAAAGCGTGTTAAGCCTCTTGGGTGAGTGTGCGTCTCGCAGACAGGATCACAGGAGGTTTTAGAAATTAAAGGATTTTGGAAAGGGCATATCGGGACTGGAGATAGTCATAAAGGGTTTGGCTGTTCGTCTGTTGCCAAGGAGCATGTTAAAAGTGGGCTGGTTTTGGTGCTTATCAGATAAAATCAATGCTATTTACTTGTCATTTGTTATGAAAATAACTTAAAGCTCGAGGAAAAAAAATTAAACCACGTGATGGTCCTTGGCAGGATGATAACAAATACGGTTTTCAATTAGCCATACCACCTTTTGGGTTAATTTTCCACATTTCCCCATAACTTAAGTGTTTGTAAACTGTTTTCTAGAACACTTCGTGGTCTTCCTGTCTGTTATTTTTAGTGGCAGCGTTGTAGGACATTAATTGGCTTGTGTCACCATAATTTATGAAATAATTTTCCTGCTGTTGGAGATTCAGGTTCTTTCCACTTTTCTCAGTGTTTGTACATTAAGTTGCTAAAAACATCTTTGTGCTTACAGATTTTTCTGTGAAATAACTTCCAGAGAAGTAACACTGTTTTTCCTTTTCAGAAAACTGATTGGGAGGTAGCTATTAAAAGTATTAATAAAAAGAATTTGTCAAAATCACAAATACTGCTTGGGAAGGAAATTAAAATCTTAAAGGTATGTGGTGTTTCATACTAAGTTAAAATTTCTTTTGAATTAAGTGAATGCGTGATGACATTCTTTGCCATTTTGGTGGTTGGACCAAGTTTGAGAATTTTCAGCTGTTGCTCTCATTTTTTGCATGCTCAGTTTTTTTTGAAACACTGAGGGGTCTCAAACTATTTTTAAGAATAGATGTTTATGGCTCTTAGCCAAAGTTTGGAGGGATTCTATGAAAATTAACTTCAGCTTTTCGTGATTTCTTTCCTTCTTTTTTCCTAGTTATTGTTACAGTTTGAGGCCAGGCAGTCCCTCTGACTCATTGTTTACATCTTCTTTTGACCCTTTTCATATTATCATTAATTTTTGGGGGGGAGGTGGGGGTTGGGGGGGGAGAAGAGGTTGGGGTCTTCCTTGTAAATTGAAGAAAGTTATTTTCCTTGGAGGTGACTTTTCTAGTTCATTCCTGATCAGTGTTATCAAGTAGAGATGCTTTGAGAAAAAAAGGCTTTCCTGGTCAGATAAGTTTGGAAAATCCTGTTTACTGAATACTTTCTTGGGGAGTCACAAAGCACTTGGCTCATTCAAGAGAATGAAAATAAAGAAACCAGTTTGAGTATGCTGAACCCAGTGTTTCCCAAATTACTGTAAATACGTAACCTTTATCTAATACTTACCAGCTTTCTTCAAAACCAATATTCTGTGGTAAATTAATATTCTCTTTGGTAAACATTGTTCTTGAGCAAAGAATTATACTTTTTTTTTTTTTTCCAGGCAGATAGTGCACTTTGTAAAAGCACTTTGGAATTTTGTGCCTCTTGCTGTTAGAAATTGTATTTTAAATTTAGAAGACTTAGCAGAAAATCTGGGGCCATAATAACGATAGCATTTATTTAGTAAATGAAAATACTCAGCTTCTTGGGAGTCAAAAAATGATGGTGGTACAAGAAGCTTTTAGGCCCCCACTGAGTTTTGATCAAGCACATTTCTTGTTCTTTAATAGATTGAATTGTTCTTGTCTAGCAATAGAAGTATGTAACATACTAGAAATAGTATATGTATGTGTGTGTTTGTGTCTGTATATGTGAATCAGTTTTACTTGCATGTTACATATATTAAAATTATTAGAATAAATGAAAATATTTTAAATTCCAAATTTCCTTTACAGGAACTTCAGCATGAAAATATTGTAGCACTCTATGATGTTCAGGTACCTTATTTTGGACTTCTTTAAAAGTTTGTATGTCTGATAATAAATAACTTAAAGTAAGTTTCTGTTTTTCATACAATTTTAAGTGAATCTTAATGGAGATAGCAAATGGCCTTAATTCTCATTGAAAAGATATGTAGCGTGAGTATATGTTTATTAATCAAAGAGGAGTCTAAAATAGCGTAGTGCAATAGGCTAAAATAAGTAATGTGCTGAATGAGTAAAATTATTAACAATTGATAATATGCTGATGGGGTATTTATTGTATTCTAGATCAGTTACAGGAGTATCGACACCACCAGATAATCTGTAACAAACCATGCGGATTCATCCCCCAGATATATATGAATATTGAATTTTATTTAGGGGTAGGGAGGCTGGGTTCTCAGGTCATCTTTTAGGGCAGAATTTCTTACTGTCAGAAGTACCCTTGGAAAAATATCCCCTGCGTGGAATGGTTAGGGTGGGGCTGAGCACCAGATGAAGTAGTTGGCTTATCCGTAGGGGCAGTTCTGTTTCTGTAAAGATCCTCCTTTTGGTTTGGGGTGCACGGTTGGCGGGTGCAGTGCTGGCCCTGTGAGGTGCTGTGGGGCCCAGGACCTCGGGGAGCAGCAGAGCCGGGTGCTCTCAGTGCTCCCTCCAGGGCCGAGCTCTGCACATTGTTGTCATGCTTTCTTTCCTTCTTTAGTTTTGCTCAGTGGACAGTTGAATTCCAGCAATGTAAACAGACATGTTATGTGATTCTGTTTACATATTTCTAGCTGAAACATTTTCTGTATAAACTTCATTATTCGAATTCCTTCATTTTGTGAGTTTTTGAGTGGCTTCTATGTGGCAGGCCTTGTTGTAAGTGCTAAGAATAAAGCAGTGAATACAAGTGAAATCCTTGCTCTCGGTGTGTTTAGTTGTAGTGGAGTGAGACAAATGAAGAATTTTATATATAGTTTTTTTTTTCATGTAGTCATTTGAAAGACTACATTATACCCCAAAAGTATTTAACTAATAAATCTATATTTTAACATGTTTAGGTTTTTTCCATTACAGAAAAATGCTGTCAAGAAATGCATACCTTCTGATCATATCTTTGGTTATTTCTTTAAGTTCACTTTCTAGAATTAGAATTATTTGGTCAAAGAGTACACAGAGTTTTAAAGCATTTGATTGTAGACTATGGTTGCTCTCCAGAAAAACTGCAGTTTAACCTCCCATGCATAGAATGTGTGAGTGCTGTGTGGTTTATTTTATTTATCTGTTTAAATAAATGTAACTCATTCCTACACTGGAGAAATTCAAAGCAATGTAGAAAGAGCGAAAAAACTTGAAAGTCAAAACTAAACTCATCTCACAAGCCTTGGTTGAAATGTCCATTCTCCCCTGTGCTGCTTGTGTAGTTTGTCTTAGTCTGTGTGACTAGAGGACACCAAGTGGTACAAGTCAGTGCCTAATACATAAATCATTCAGGAGCATTAACTCTAAAGTTCCCGTTCTTGGAGAGGTACAGAAAACCCTGCCAGTTGTGGAGCAGTCTTACTTTCAGGGTGGAGACTGTAACTGGATGTTTTTCCCATTAGAATGAAAAGTACTTTTCAGGACCAGCTTTGGTTATAGAACGAGATGTCATTAGTGAGAACATGTCCTCCAGAACCTGAACTGTCAAACCTACCAGGAATTCAGGGAGCCAGCGTAGTTTATTTGTGCATTGTGTGCTACTGGAGCTAACATAAAACTAGGCTCGGGAAATACCAGTCAAATGAACGTAGCCTTGAGCATTTGGCTATCGGGTAAGCAGTGTCGATCTCATAGTTTGGATTTGCTTCCTGGATACTAATTGTTCCTCAGGAGGCATAGTTCCTCGGATGCCAGTGCAGCAGTTTTGTCAACTTGAGCATAATTTGCATTGGCCATTGGTTTTGGAGATACTCTAAAATGCGTGTACATATTTCTGTTTGTTACAATCATGTTTTCATTTAGATGACACTTTAAAAAGCCACATTTTCCACTCTAATTACAAAAGTGATATATGCTCATGGTTAAAATCATCAAACATTGTCATCAAAAATGAATAAATTAGAAAGGAAATGACAACTCCCAGAGGTAACCACAGTTTGGTATATTTCTGTTAGAGTTTTCTGAAAACACACACACACACACACACACACACACACACATATTAATCTGTAGTCACATGTGCTTAGTTTTTTAAGCTTTTCATTATGAGACATTTATTAGAATTTTTACAGAAATGCAGTTTGTTTTATTATAATTTAATGTATCTTGGATACTTTTTCATATTAGTATTAAATTGTAGGACTAAATGATTATTTAGTTACTTAAAACCCATAGTAGGCCATTTGGGTTGTCTCTTATTTTTACCTCTGTTTCTGCAGAGAAAGCTGTGTACATATATCTTTGCATATTTGTGTGAGTATTGCTGCAGAATAGATTCCTGGAAGTGGGATTGCTAGGTCAAAGATATTACCAGGTTGTCTCCCAACTAATGACACCAGTGTATTTTGGACAACAGTGACCTGTCCTTTTTTTTTTTTTTTTTTTAACAATCTCATAGAAGGAAAATATCTTAAGTTTTGTTTGTAATTTCTTAAATCATTAGTGCATTGATCATCTTCATGTTCTATTTGCCTTTTGGTGATTCTGCTGTGACTCTCCTCTTGCTGTTCTGAGATGCTTCTGTTGTGTTCATTTTTCGTACTGTTCTCTTGATTAGTATTTCTTGGGCCAGTTAATGAGATTTGCAGGGGTGTAGTGGTGAACAAAACAGAAATAGTCCTTTCCCTTGTGGAGCTTACAGTTTACTGGGAAGTTGACAGGAAACAAATAGTTACTAATTCCAGGTGTACAAAGCGCTGTAAGGGAGAAACAGTACAGGGGTTAGAGTGGGGCAACCCACTTTGTGGGCTTAGGGAAGGCTTTCTGAAAAAATGGTGTTTAAACAGACTTGGTGGGCAAGTGGGAGGAGGCTGGGCTAGGGGTTGGTGGGAGAAGAGCAAGGACGCTTCCCAAGCAGACAGAGCCTTCTGTAAAGCCCCCAAGACCAGACCAGTTGCTGAGTTGAAGGAAGGGAAACGAGGCCAGTGTGACAGGAGCACAAGAGTCGGGGAGAGCACTGCTCGAGATGCTGGAGAGGTTAGCAGGGGCCAGATGAAATCTTTATTCTGGGGGCTCTGCAAAGCCATTGAAGCATTTTTAAAGGAGGAGAGTGATGTGTCTTTTTCAAAAGATGAGTCTCCATGAGCATCCTGAGTGAGGAGCTTACCAGCATGTTCGTCAGTGGTCTGGGTACACAGTCACCTCTTGGTAATGTTGAGTATGGCAAGAAAAAGACGATTCATTCACTAGATGGTGCTGGCAAAACTGAGACAGCTGAGAAAAATAAAGTTGCATCCCTGCCTCTCATTTTCTAAAATAATTTCTAAATGGGTTAAAGGTTTAAATATATAAAATAAACAGTAGCAATTTTAGAATAACATTTAGACAACTATACATAATCCAGGAGATAGGAAGGCATTTAAAATCAAGATGAGAAATTCAGGCCCAGTGCCTCGATCAGGATGGCAGAGAAGCTTCAGGGCTTACTGACCGGATGCAAATCAACTCAGACTCATGGAATAACCTTCCCTTAGTATATCTCAATAATACCAGCTACACCAAAAGTTGCAAAATATTCAGAATACAGAACACTGATCTCAAATAAATTTATAAATTAAAAACTTAAGTACCTGCCTAATCTGAACCTGATTTGCCTACAATTCTTCAAAATGCCTAAATCCTACAAAAAATGTCATCTTCTTCGGCAGTGATCCTCAAAAATGGGTGAAAGGTGGGATAACTGGTGTGGGGCTTTCTAGAAAATAAGTTGAGTTCCTATACTACTCCTTTGCACAAAAACAAATTCCAGAGATCCAAGATATAAATGTGAAAAAGTGAAACCGTAAGGACTAGAAGAAAATATGGGGGAACATTTTTATAACCTTGGTGTTCTGGTTTGCTAATGCTGCCGTTATGCAAAATACCAGAAATGGATTGGCTTTTATAAAGGGGGTTAATTTGGTTACAAAGTTACGGTCTTAAGGCCATAATGTGTCCAAGGTAAGGCATCAACAGTCGGGTACCTTCACTGGAGAAAGGCCACTGGCATCCAGAAAACCTCTGTTAGCTGGGAAGGCAGGTGGCTGGTGTCCGTTTACTCCCAGGTTGCATTTCAAAATGCCGTTCCCCAGAATATTGCCCTTGGGGTGTTTTGTGCTCTGTTAGCTGCAGCTCCTTTTCAAAATGTTACTCAGTTTCTCTGAGGTCCCTCTGTCTGTGAATTCCTTTATACTGCCCCAGTGATTCAGTTAACACCCACCTTGAATGGACAGGGTAACACCTCCATGGAAAGGATCCAATCACACTTTCCTTCGCAGCTGATTGAGTCACATCTCCATGGAAACAGTCAAAGGATTCCAATCCAATCAACACTTACACGTCTGCCTCCACAAGATTGCATCAAAGATAATGGTGTTTTGGGGGACATAATACATCCAAACTGGCACATTGGGATGGAGAAATCTTTGTATGATATGAAACCTCTAAAGGTCATTAAAGAACAAATGAATAAATTTGACTATAAAAGAACTTCTGTATACAAAAAGAGGTTAAAATAAGAAACCTTCCCCTGCCAAATAAACAAATTGGAAAAAGTATTTCAATACATATGACAAAGTATTGTCAACTCTCATTGTGTCTCCACCTCCTACAGTCCAAGTACCCAAACACTGCTAATTCTGTCTCCTAATATCTCGCCAGTCTGTCACATCTCCCATTGCCGCTGATGCCGCATCATCTCTCACCCAGTGGATGCAGCAGCCTCCCGAGTGGCTGCCCCAGGTCCACTTGTGCACTTCTCCGTGATCGCCATTCCAGTTAGTTCCTAATGGAGATTATTCCTTTCTCTCGCCTAATGGCTGCCTGATACTCAGATATATGTACTTTGTTCCTGGTGAAAAAGTCCCTGGAATGCTAAATTAATCAGAAGATGGCCCAGTGAGAACCAGGGCTGGGGCTGGGGCTGGGGCTGGGGCCTGGAGAGCTGATGCTTAATGGGTACAGAGTTTTCCTTTGGGAGGATGGAAAAGTTTGGTAAAGGATGGTGCTGATGCTTGCACAGCGTTGCAAGTGTAGTTAGCACCATGGAATGGTGTGCACTGTACTTGAAAATGGTTAGAATGGGAGATGTTGTATATCTGTTACCACAATAAAAGTTTTTTAAACAAATTTCCCAATGATTATAGAGAAAGAGCAAGCAAAAGTGGATAGTTTCCCCATGAAGAAAATTGTTTTTTTTGTTATAAAAATATATGCTTGTTGAAAGAGTCAAAAATCACCTTAGTCTTGCCGTCTGAGAGAAGCTCCATTAACATGTTAATGATCATGCTTCTGTGCACCTATTTAGAAACACACACATGCACAAAGGAAGTGTGCCTTTTTTTTTTTAATCATGGGCTTTTTATAAAAGTGTAGTCCAATTCCACTTATTTGCTTACCTTCACCTTTCCCAAGTAGGCAGTGCCTACGTCTGGTTTGAATCCTTCCATTCCTTTCTCCTGCTCACATAATTATAAATTAAACATACATACACTCAAACACATACACAAGTACACCCATGTTTTGTTTTGGAAAAATGGGATATAAATACATGTCTGAATATTATTGCTTTTCTTACTCAGTAATGTACTGTGGAAATCCCTTCAAATCAACTGGATATAGTAACTCTTTCTTTCTAATAACTGTAATTTTCCATAGTGTGGAAGTATCTCTGTTTATTCAGCAGTTCCTTTATGAAGGAACATTGCCGTTTCCAGTTTTGCCCATTTTAAGCAATGGTAAAATAATGATTCTGTACCATGTCCTAATTCTCATGCTTTTATAATAAGCTGTGGAGTAACTGCCGAGATTCTGCATTGCTTAGTAAAAGGGCATCTGTGTGTTTAATGGTAACAGATATTCTTCTTCATTCAAGTATTTTTCAACTACCTGCTATACACAAGACAACATTTTAGGCACTGATGAGAGCAAGTAAGCAGAAAGTGAACAGATAAACATGCCCTACCGTCTTATGTTCTAAAGAGGAAGGGTCAGAAGACAAACAACATAAGTAAGTGTATGTGGTATGTTAGAGGGTGATAAGTGCTTTGGGGAAAAGTAGGGAAGAGGTATAGGGCGTTTGACTTGGGGTGGCTAAGGAGGGCTTCGTTGAGAATGTGGTGCTTGAGTAAAGACTGAATATCTCAGACATGCCTGTGTGTACCACAGAGATACAGAGATGGAGATGTCTCTGTGCACAGCGTGTCTGGATGAAGGTGGTCCTGGGCCAAAGGGAAAGAGGGACAATGGTGCAGGAGGAGGGGGTGTTTCAGAACAGCAAGGAGGCCCGTGAGGATGCAGCAGAAGCAGCAATGTACAAAGCGGTGGAGGATGGAGTTTTGAGGATCACTGCACAAGAAGAGGACATTTTTTATAGGACTGTTAAAAACAGGATTTAGGCAATTTGAAGAATTACAGGCAAATCAGACTCAGATTGGGCAGGTATTCAGTTTTCAATTTATAAATTTATTTGGGATCAGTGTTCTGTATTCTGAATATCTTGCAGCTTTTGGTGTGGTTGGTATTATTGACACGTACTAAGGGAAAGGTTTTTCCGTGAGCCTGTGCTGATTTGCGTCTGGTTGGCAGCTAGAACTGGCTTGCATGCATTGCACTTTGCATCTGTTTTTTAGGGCATGATCTGAGAGGAAGAGCCCTGGATGGCAATAAGGAAACCCGAGACTGTTCTCATATATAACTAGGTGTAAAGGACCTTGGGACCTTGTTAGCCTCTCCCCCAGTGAAGTGAGGCCAGTTCCTACCTGCTTATTCCTAGGATGTGATGAGGATAAACCCCAAGGAAACAAGCCTGAGGAGGGCAGGAACGGTGTGTGTTTGCGCTTTCCTGTGAGCTGACCCACGGGAGTTGCCTGAAGGATCGAGAATGAACTAAGAAATGTAGCAGAGAAACGATAAGATCTGGGTCTTTGGACCTGGGACATGGTCTTTGGCTCTTTTCTTTTCTGTTTCTTGGTTTCCTACTGCTGGATTCCCCATTTCTGCTTCTAGGCTCCTGAGTTCTGCTTGGTGTGGTCATTTAATGACTAGACATCCCTTTTCCTCTGCACTGTAGTGTCACTTTTGCCATAAATTAGTGACCACATGTGTGGGCTTATTTCTGGACTCTCTCTGTTGCCTAGCCAGTACCACACTTCCTTAATTGCTGTAGTTTTATGTATGTCTTGTTAGCTACTAGGTAAATCCTCCAATTTTATTTTTGTTCTTCTAGATTGTATTTGATTGTTATTAGCCTTTTGAATTTCCACATAAATTTTAAAGTCAGCTTGTCAGTTTCCACGCATACACAAAACCTCCTGGGATTTTGGTTGGAATCACATTGAGAATTTCTTGGGGGGAATGTTTAAAATTACAGTTAAATTTCTTTAATAGATATGGAACTTACCAAATTTTCTATTTAATTTTAGTTTTAGTAAGTTTGTGTTTTTCTAGAAATTTGTCCATTTTATCTAAATTTGCACATTTTGGCACACAGTTTATAATAATTCTTTTTAAGAATTTGTTTTTTTATTTTAGTTAATGGCGTTTGAGTAGGCAACTGACATAACTTAATTTTGTCTTTAATTTTGTTGATGGAAGTGGTGGGGAGGAGATGAGGATTTCTTGATAGTGGGAAAGGAGAGTAGAACATCTGTGCAGCTGTGGAAAACCTTGGACTGGTGCGCAGGTTCGTGTGCCTTATTTTTCAGCTTTTCTGAGCCTACGAGTATCTCTTTTCCAAGTTGTTTCCCAGGGCTGCAGTGCCATTTGATTTTTGGTTTGTCTGCAGGTAACTTGATTGATTATGTTAGAAAATGAACACTTTTTCTTTCTCCTTTTGTTGGCTTTCTTGGTTCTTGCAATTACTAATGCTCTAGATTACTTTAATGCTTCATTTTAAAAATTTTGCACTGTTTGATGAAGGGGGCCTGAAAGAAGGAGGGTGTTTCAGAGAGAGGATTGATTGAAAGTGTGGAGATTTTCATTGCTTCAAAGATGGGCGAAGGAAGGTTTTACATGAGAAGTCAAGGATGCCAAAAATATTTCTATCTTATTATTTACTGAATAAGTGAATGAAAGAATGGAGAAAACTACTTATGTATACCCCCTAATTGGGAATATTAAAAAGGGAATTTGACCTCTTCATATAGTGTGAGCAGAAGTTTATGGGTGTTTAGCTTCCCCTTAAGAAATCCTAGCTAGCTCTCTTTTCTCTTTCATAGTTAGGGTGTAGTAGTAGTATGTGATTAAGCCACACGATTTGAGGTGATGTTTGATGTTTTTGTATTTTATACTTGAAGAAAATACTGTTGGGAGTTGTTAATGTTTAGTGTTTTCCAGTATTTTTAGGGATGAGAATATTTCAGTCTGAACAGGTTTTGTGATTAAAACCATCCAGTTCATTCATTATAATATGTAAACCCATAGACATAAAATGTAGAACATAGATTACCAGAATACAGAATGAGGCTAAAGAATAAGGAGGAGTTGTTTGGTATGTGCAGAGTGTTTAACTAGGGTGAACTTAGACATTTGGAAGTGGATAGAGGTGATGGTAGCACATTTTTGTGAGAATAATTAACAGTACTGAATGGTGTGTGAGTGTGGTGGAAAGGAGAAGTTTAGAGTCATGTCTGTCACCAGAGGGAAAGCTGGAGGTTAAAACATGGGAATGTATAACACAGTGAATCTTGTGGTGGACAAGTCTGTGATTAACTTTACAAATATAAAATATGTAAAAAAATTCTTTCATGAACTAGAACAAATGTATGACACTATTACAAGGGATTAATAATTGAATGGCATGTGGGGAGAAATGTATCTATTACAAACTATGGACTAGGGTTAACAGTAATATTTTAATATTCTTTCATCAACAGTAGCAAGTGTATCCCATCAATACTATGGGACAATGATGGGGGGGAGAATAGAGGGTAGAAAGGGGTATGGGAGGATTTGGGTTTTATTTTTTATTTTTATTTCTTTTCTGGAGTAATGAAAATGTTCTAAAATTGACCATGGGGATGTATGCACAACTGTGTGATGATACTGTGAGCCAGTGATTGTATACTTCCAATGGTTTGTATGGTGTGTGAACATAATCTCAATAAAATTGCAAGAAACTCACAACTATCCAGCTCATAATAGAGATGATTTTAACTCTTAGAATAGGATTTTATTTTTATTTCTGGTCTTCTTGAGAATGAGTGGAGTCATCCTAAATCACTCAGCTTCTTGCAGGAAGTAATTGAACGTTCCTGTCTTGGATTGAGGCAGCCTCGGTCCTTGATGAATGTGGTGAAGCAACTTGGTGGCGTTCCCTGGTCTTGCTCTTCTTTGCACAGAAGTGCTCTGGACTAGCTGCTGGGGAAGACCAGTTTTTAGTTCCAATCTGTCGTGAGCTGGTAGTTTTATAAAATACAATAAAAACAAATTGTTAAAAAATGAAATAGAGAGGACATACAAACAGAAGTCTGAAGTTTTTATTACTTCAACAAACGTGTTAATTCAAACTGCCCTAAGCTTTTAACAGCCCTCTCTTAACTTCTGGGTCACCTCACTTGGCCCTGTAGCACGTGCTGGCTCTCGGTGGCCCTTCTCCTGACCTGCCCCCATACTGCCCTTTGCCCTTTTGTCTTCTCACACCGCACCTGAGCCTTGAGCTGAGGGCCTTGCTGAAGCCAGGTGCTACTGGAAACAGCTGTCTTGATTCACGTTTGAGCACTGGCTCAAGTTTAAGCCATAGGGAAGCACGATTTAAAATGTAATTAACATTATGAAAATTGCCATCGAAAAATCAGTCTTTGAGTTTCTTACAAGCAGCAGACCTGGAGCTGTATGAACATGAGAAACTGTGTAAAATTCCTCACATCAATTCCTTAGAATCAGTGTGTTGCCAAGATGTGATGAAACATCTTTCCTTTGGCAACAATTGCCTGTTAAAGTGATTGCCCAAAATAAATAAACGTGAAAACCAGAAAAACAAAAATACTGAGCATCTCTCGAGTCGTGTGATCCGGAAATTGGTGCATTTAGCACGCTGGGAGGATTAGTCATTTTGCTGCCCTAAGTCATAAGCCTTTCAAAGTAGAAGAGCTTTCCTGAGGACGAGGGAAGGCTTTCCTTTTCCCACGAGTGATGCAGTCACCGTGTTTTTGTCTCAGATGTTTTAGGTCATTGTAACAGAAAGGTGAATCTTCTAGTTCCATAGACAGAATTGAACTTCTTGATGATGACATACATGTTGCCCAAACTCAATTTGGTTTTAAGTATAGTATTTTTATTAATTCTCATTATTTTCAAAATTTGCATTTAATTTTTTTCTCTAAATGATATTTGTTTACTTTTTAGGAATTACCCAACTCTGTCTTTCTGGTGATGGAGGTAGGTAGTGTACAAGCTTCTGTTTAATTTATTTCAAATTCCTTTTGATTAACATGCATTTTAAAATTGATGGTAGGTTATTATTTGAAATTTTCAATTATTAAAATAAATTCAGTGATTTAGAGTCTATTTTAAGGAATATTAAATTTTAAATTTTGCTTCTGTAATTCTTACAGTTTTTATTTTGGATGAGATATATAAAATGATTTTTTGATTAAAATTAACTGAAAATGGATTGAATTAATCTTGAATCAGCGTACTTATTTTAACTACCTTTTCTTTTACATGTGTCAGTATTGCAATGGTGGAGACCTGGCAGATTATTTGCAAGGTAATTTTTGTGTGTGTGTCAGTGTTCAGTAAAGACAGTAACATAGTCTGCTGAATCCTGAGTTACTTGTGACAGAGTGCTGCTTCCCTATTTCCTGTGCTTGTATAGATGCATTCAATAAATGTTTGTTATTTGTTCACGCTGTGGCCGCTTTGCTGACTAGCTGTTGTTTATTATGGTTTTGTTCCTAAGCTTCAGTTGTATATATAAATACTTATCCCCTCCTGGGAGAGAAGACACCAGACGGAATTTCTGTCTTCAGAAGACTCCTGGGTTACCTCCATCGAACTTCTAGTCTCTCACTCTTTTTTTTTCCCTATCAACATGAAAAAATCTTAATGGGAGAATATATCCAATACTGTGTTTGTTAATGTGAAAGTTTCTTGTAAATTTCAAGGAAAAAAGGCTTAAGGAATTAAGGGTAACAGTGAAATTATTTCTTGGTACTGAAGTACCCAAAATGCATACGTGGAGAATAGAAGCATTCAGATCAAATTTACTTTCTTCCAAAGTATTTTTTCAACAAGGTAGTGAGGCCGTTGGCTACTTGTTCACCCCTTAAAGATGCAAGGGAAATATGCAAAAAGATTGCTGAAATTAATGCACTATGAATAAATCATGCCAATTGATGGTAAAATTGCTAAGATCTCAGTAGATACATGCACAAAGGGTGAGGATCATTTACAAAAGAGATACAACATATTAAAAAGGTTTGGTTTCACCTAGTAATCGGGGTACAATTAAAAATGAGATACTTAGAAATTATTAAAATATTCAGTATTGCAGATATTTAAAAGCTGTATCATATAAAGAACACTGGTATGCATCCACCAAAAAAAGGCAGACATAAATATAGTTGGAGCTCCCTATGAGCCCCTTTGCAGTCCATTCCTGCCCCCCCCCCTTTAGAGACAACCATTATCCTAAACTTGTTAAAAAGTAATTAAATGTCATATAATACTAGGATGCAGTGGCGGGAGGGAGATGGGTATTTTAATGCCCATGCTCCATTTTGAGCAATCTGTTCTAAACTAGTACTCCCAAATATAGACGGACATTAAGGTACCAAGATGTTGATGCAAGTGTGCTTGGTATTAATGGCAGGGTAGGCTGGCATGGGAATGGTTTACTAAAATGGTAGAACAGAATGTAACCATTAGACATTTTAAAAATTTAAGTAGAGTACGTTGGGAAAATAGTTGTCATAATATTAAGGGGAAAAGTGTGATGCAAAATTGAAGATGTAACTGGTTTTCACTTATATTTAAAAATGTATGTTAGAAGGAAATATCTGGAACTAACCATTTTAAATATTTTGGTATGGGTATTAGGAGTTATTTTTAAAAATCTTCTTTATATTCTGTATTTTCTAAATGTTCTATATTAGGCAGGTATAATGAAGAAAAGTAATTTATAATACAATAAAGTGCCCCCTTCTTATGTCCGAATACTTAAGGGGAGTTGGGGAACGAGAAAGGAAGGTCCCCCCGTCATCGGGTCTGTCTGCTTTCCCGCATCCCGCTTCTGCCTTCTCGATACCTTCTCGAGACCCCTCGCCATCTCTGAATCTCAGTTCCTTGCGGTTCTTGGTGTTCCAGCGGAAGCACCTTTCCCCTGGGGTCAGATCACGCGGTATCTGCTCGGTTTAAAGCCCTGGTTAGCACGGCAGCTCCCTCCATTCACAGAAGTGCTAGTCCGTAAGGGAGATTCTGAAAAGAAAATTTGGTCCTCAAGGAATTGTCTGGAGCTGTGCCGTCCTGTACGGTGGCCCTAACCACACGTGGCTGTTGGCCCAAATTGAGATGCGTTACAAGTGTGAAACGGACACTGGATTCGGAGCACGTCCTGGGGAGAAAAGGATGATAATATCTCTTAAGATTACAGATGGGGTATTTTGGAAATACTGGGTTATGTAAAATGTTGTGAAAGTTAATTTCACCTGATTCTTTTTAATGCTTAAAGTGTGGCTACTAACAGATCTCAAGTTTCAGATATGGCTCACGTACTTGGAGAGCACTGATCTAGAGGTCTGATAAATAAATGCCTTTCATGTTTCCAAAAGATAGGAAAAAAGTGTTATTGCAAGTTTAAAGTAAAGCAGATTCTACATTAGTAAGTTGTACTTTAATTCTGTGTCCGTGGCAGCCAGCTCTGAGCTTACTCTCAGTGTTAACTTGCTCAAGAATGCATTCATTCCACAGAGTTTTGTTTAGTTTTTTTTTTTTTTCCCCCATTCCAGAGAGTTTTGCTGTCAGCAGTGCCTTCAAAAGTCTTAAGTTCTTAACATGGGAGGGCCATTTTCTGGGACTGTGTTGAGGTGTACATACCACACTATACTTGATATGCATGGAGATATGTGAATTTCCATCCTGTTTTGTGCCCAGAAACAGCTTAAATGAGACACTGTTTTTTCCCTCTTGATCACAGTGTTAGAATTAAGACTCTGAATCAAAGAAATTTTAAATATGTTCAATAGTATGTCGTAGGGCAACAAAACAGGTTATAAGCAGCTATAATCATTTTAAAGTAGCAAAACTGTTCTAAGTCCTAGAATAAAAATGTAAATGAATGAAATGGAAAAAAAATACAATTTTATTGTTGTAATGTAATTTAAAACATTCCAGAAATAAAGATCTGGTTGTTGAGTTGACCCACCCACTAATATGAAATAGTTGATTTATTATTATGAGCAAGAAAGTAAATCTGGAAGCATATATTCCAAGTTTTAACAGAGTATATCTCCAAGGGATGGGGATTATGGAAGATTTCACTTTTTCTATAATATATTTCAGTGTATTTTGAATTTTTTTTTTTACATTGAGCATGAGGAAATAAAATTCAAAGATTCCAAAAAAAGAGAGGATAAGTTAAGAACAGTCCTTAAAGAAAAAAGTTACTTGATAATTTTTAAACTATGGGGATAAATTTTATTTGAAGATTTAAGGATATAAAATGTCATGTAACATGTCTTTAAAATGATTTTAAAACCATAATATTTAATCTTTTCCATGGGTTGATGTTATTTTTATCTTAATTGCATAGAGAAAGGTTGTATAGAGCATATTCTGAGAGTTTTTTGGGTAGAAGTATGTTCACCAAGGATTTAGATAAGTTCTTGAATATTAAATACCTAGTATAGATTCAAGGGATTATACTTGTGACTTTTAGATTAATTATAATAAAAAGTTTATATTTGCATATTTACCGTATCTGTGTACTTGTGTGCCAGGGCTCTTTCTAAGTTCTTCGTCATAAATGTGTTATCTGGTCTAACCGTCACAACAACCCGTGTGACTGGCCCATCATGCAGTTTTGCAGATGTCGAGATGGGCACAGACAGCCGCTTTCCAGGGCCCCTCCAAGTGCTGCAAGGGCAGCTGCTCACCCTTACATCCCAGCACCCATAAAAAGAGCACATTCTGTACTGAGTAATGTTTGCCTTCAGACAGTTCATACGACCCTTTGTGATAATAAAAATGGGCGAAAACATTCATTCTTAAAGACCTCGGTGGTCAGGAAGGGTAATGAGGGAGCTTGGGGATGGGAGAACCCAGAGGCGCGGGCCCTCACCTGTGACCCCCACCTCCAGGCAGACGGCTGCTGCACCC
This sequence comes from Choloepus didactylus, assembly GCF_015220235.1. Lineage (NCBI taxonomy): Eukaryota > Metazoa > Chordata > Mammalia > Pilosa > Megalonychidae > Choloepus > Choloepus didactylus. Next base: position 2,280,509 of record NC_051324.1, on the reverse strand, counting down.
CAGTCTCTCTGGTCAAGGATCTGATGTGTCTTGAATTTGTGCTCACATACTGTAATTAAACACCAGCGTTTATCCAGTTACTTGACTCATAGGAAGGGGAGCGGCTTTTGGCTTGTAAAGGAGACTCACATTGTTAGGTGTTCAGAGTAATGTGAAAACGGGGAAGGGAAAACAAAAGATGAAAACACGTCAGTTGTTATAACAGTGAGAATTTTGAGAAACCTGATCCTTCTTCAGAGATTTAAATCATTATGGTAAAAAAATGAGTAAATGTGAATCCCAGTTCCTTACTCCCTCCGTTCTATCCTTAACAACTCAGTTTGGTGCGGGGAGCCTGCAGGTGGTCTCTGATCTTGTGGATTCCTTCCCCCCAGCTAAGGGGACTCTGAGTGAAGATACCATCAGAGTGTTTCTGCATCAGATCGCCGCCGCCATGAGGATCCTGCACAGCAAAGGGATCATCCACAGGGACCTCAAACCTCAGAACATCTTGCTGTCTTACGCCAGTCGCAGGAAGCCCAGCGTCAGTGGTATCCGCATCAAAATAGGTAAATGCCTCGTTTTATGCCAGGCATGCTTTTGAAACTCGGTATTCTTAGATAATTTTAGTCCAGCTTTGTTAGAAAGATGGACTCTACTGATGCAATTTTGAAATTTTTTCTGGAGTTTGGTCGAGTTTTTGGCAGCATACACGAAGTCTCAGACTGGGCCAAAGGGCCCCTGCAGGAAGCTCCGTGTGTGCAGCTCAGCAGCAGCTCCCGCTGCTCTTCCCGAGAGAGAAGCTGATGCGTCCGGGTTGCTGGCAGCCGGTTACAACCCTGGTTCTGTGTGTATAGCTCGTGGGATTTTAGCATCAGGAGGCATCTAAGACATCATCTAGTTCAGCCTTATTTGACAGTTTTTTTAGTGCTCTTGTATCTCAAAGTTATTTGAAGCAGTTAGTAATGCTAAAAATTTTAAGCTTTTCTATTAGTTGGAAAAATAATTTATTTCATTGGTATTTTAAAGTATTTCTGATATTATATTTCTTCTGAAGAAAGAAAAAAAGTTCAAATTCTTTACATGGTGTTGATATTTAATGCAAGTTATGTTGATGAATCATTTATTATAATTAGCATTTTCTCTTTGCAGAGCGGTTACCAAAAAAAAGAAACTGGCAACAGTGAGATGTACGGTTGATGATTACTAGAATTTCTTAGCTTGTTGAAGCCGAGGGAGCTACTTTTCTCTCTGGTGTGCATCTTACTCAATAAGCTGTTTATTTTTTGCACCTATTTTGTGCACTCTAGTGTCCTGAAGAATCGTATGGTTAAGTGTGGACAAAGGTATCACTTGTTTTTCTACTTTTTATCTTGTTAATAGCGGATTTTGGTTTTGCTCGTTACCTGCATAGTAACATGATGGCTGCGACGCTGTGTGGCTCCCCGATGTACATGGTGAGTGGGTGTTGGCGCCTGGTGATTCTGTGTTGTTGTGTTAGTGATGTTAGCCGTCTTATCGATGCTGCTGTAATACACAGGTATCGTCTGCTTTGGCTTAGCGGACTGTAAAAGTAAGTTATTTTTGCCCCCTGATTTTTATTTTTTAATGTGATTTGTTGTTATGGTAGAAATCCCTTATTAGATTAAATTAGATTAAATTGGTCGTGGTATACTTGATGTGTAATATTCAGAATACTTTGCCTTTTGGGGCACCTTTTTAGCTACAGGGCATCTTTCTCTTTTGCTTGTTGTTTCCCTTGACAAGAGCCCTGGATTGTAGAAGTTTTTCCATTGGTGCCTCACTTAATGCTGAGAAATCTTAGCTTTCCTCTTTATCCTTTCATATAGACATTAATCATGTCTGGTAGGGCTCAGCTATAAAATTTCTAAACTAATGTGAAGTGTTAAGTCTGGAAATCCCTTAATTCTGGGGAATGAGAATTCTTCCAAATAAATAAGTGTACCTATTTCAGTTCTAAGTTTAAAATGGATTTTATGTTCAATTGGAATTCTTATAATCTGAAATCAGTTAACTGTGAGATCAGGGAAACTAGTATTCAGAATTCAAATTTGTTTACATCAGACTTACCTTCTTAATCATAATTTTATTGCTTATATTTAGTATATTTTATATTTTGATATAACTTAAGAAATTATTCTCTGCTTCCTGAATATGAAATTAGTTGACCCTTGAGGATAGAATGTTTGAGCTGATTATTAAAGGAAGTTGCTCAGTAAGTAGTTTACTAGGGACAGTAGCTAAAGATGTTATACCTGACCAATATAATGTAACTACCTTGAATATTTGATGTTTGTCCTGATTAATGGTATATTTAAAAAGTAGCATCTGATGAAAGGGGAATTATCTGTTACAAAGCAGCCTTTGTTTTTTAAGACAATTTTTAATGTATTTTGCATCATAGTTTTTAATATTATAAAAGCTCTCAAATTATCAAAAAGGTTTAGGGAATAAAATGGCCAACATTCGTATTTTAAGTTTGCATTTTGCCATTATTTGCCTCTATCTTTTTAAAAGAAAGAAGCAAAATAGTTCAGAGACAGGGTTGAAGACCCTTCTGTCCTTCTCCCTGGTCCCATTTCCCACGCTCGCACATGATCTCATTCCTCGAAAGTAACCTTTATCCTGTCACTGGTGTGTGTTTTACTTTCCTTTGTTTTACTAATACTCTTACTGTAGTTTATGTCCGTAACAACATGTAGAAATGTTGGTTTAAAATTTTTACGTGTCTGGTGTACATATCTTTCTACAACTTGCCTATTTTCATGCAACATTGTTTTTGAGATTTATCAATAAATCTTAATATAATGTAGTTCTAGTTCTTTGCAGTATCATTTGATTAGAGAAAAAGCACAATGTGTATTTTTTTTCCCACAATGTGTTTTTTAGTTTCCATTTTAGTGGTTTAGTTAGGAGTGTGACCTTTACCAGTTAATTAATATATGCTGTTCATTATGTAAACCACATAACGCATGTCTCTTGGATTTTTCTATCCCAGGCTCCCGAAGTTATAATGTCTCAGCATTACGATGCCAAGGCAGACTTGTGGAGCATAGGGACAGTGATCTACCAGTGCCTGGTTGGAAAACCACCTTTTCAGGTAGCCTGCCTTTTTCCTGTGTACTCAGTTTTGGGTTCTTCTCATTCTGCAGTTGCTTCTGACTTATAAAAAGGGAATATTTTGAAAGCATCCCCCATTTGGTTCCTTGGTGAATTACTTTGATTTCATTACGGGCAAAAGCTGCTCTAGTGAGCCAGAACAACTTTTGCTTTTCTTTTCTTATGTGGGCTTGGCATGAAGCCTACTGTGTGTTTTCCAGGCTCCTGGGAGCCAGCCAGGGCCAGGGCATGGTGGGGACTGGCTGTTCAGCAGGCGTTGAGCGGTGACATCAGCGCTTCCTGCTTAGCCTGGTTTTGGGGTCCTGGAATCCAAGCGTGGGTCAGAGCTGGTCTGGGGGGACCACTGGAAACTGCACCTCCAGCTCTCCGTCCCTGAGCACTGCTGAGCTAGGGGTTGTTAATTGCTTAGGCTTTATGGGAAGTTATTTGGGGTCTTGCTTCCACTTCTCTTCTACCCTGATGTCCTGTCCAGAAGTGTCCTCTGTACATAAGTGAATGTCTGTGTTCTCAGGAACACACATGGCAGTGCTAAGTGGTCAAGGAGCATGATACATCATTTTGTTCTCAGATATTTAGAAACTAGGTATAACAAATGTGCAAAAAGTTAAAAGGTGGTAAATCTGGGTATCTGGATAGGGGATATATTGGAGTTCCTTGTATTTTTTAAAAATTATTTTTGCAACTGTCCTATGTTTGAAATTTTGTTTCAGAATAAAAAGTTTTTTAAAAATGGCCTTCTGGAATATAATCATGATGATTTCTCTTTAATTCATATTGCCCATGTTATAATTTCTTAAGTTTCAAAGAGCTCTTTTGAATCCAAAATCTAAAACAAAGTGAAGTTATTTGCCCCTGAAGTTAATGTAAAAATCATTGCATTCTGCAGTCTGGTTTGTGTGCTGGCAGCTTCACGCCTCAGCAGCTCTCACTGTGAGGTCCTGCTGTGGCTGCGGGAGACTGGAAGGTCCTCTTCCATGGTTTCACACAATAAAAGTGCACCTAATCAGCTTGGCCTCCAGAATAGCCGTTTTCCTCATTTTTCCCAAGTTTGAGGCTTCTCTGAGTTTCTGACCTCAGAAAAGGTACATTATGTCCAGATAAACAGAATTTGTGCTATTTTGAGGTTTTGAAAGTTCTGAAGCCCCACTGTGGCTCCCTAGCAATCCATGGCTTTCAGACTCAGGCTCAGGCTCAGGTTCTATAGTGAGGATATATGAGTACTGAGCATATGGTTTGGAATTTTTGCCCCTGTTGCTTAGGAATTTAAATTTCTTTTTCTTTTTTCTTTTTTTTTTTTTAAAAAAAAAAACAGGCCAATAGTCCTCAAGACCTAAGGATGTTTTATGAGAAAAACAGGAGCTTAATGCCTAGGTATGTATTTTGATTGCATCAGGTTTTACTCTTTGTTAATACAAAATTATTTACTTGAACTTTGTGTTTTATATATTAATTTTGTTGAATATTTTTTCAGTTGACATTTGTTATAACAGGAAGTGAGAAAGTTACCAGAGCTTTGTGGCACCCACGAAGTGCTCTGCTATTTTTGTTCTTTATTAAAATATAAAGTTATTTTTTCCTGTAAAAGAATAAAACTACAGAGTTACATGTGTCCTTGTGGGGAGGGAGGTGCAAACAACAGATGTGCGTAACATTGAAAGTAAAATCCCTGCTAGGGTTTTCCCGACTCCCAGGGATAACAAGAGTTCACCAAGTGTCTTTCCAGATCTTTTTTGTGCAAGTGCTTAATACAGGCTGGAATGCCTGGTTATGTATATGTTTGCACACATGCATGTACTTGAATACAGTTTCCATCAGACTTAGCGAACCGTCCTGCAACATCTTTTTACTCTGCAGTGTTTCATGGAAGTGTTCAGCGTCTGTGTGGACAGAACTACTCATTCTTTTTTTTTTTTTTTTTGTTAATTCAGTTTTATTGAGATATAGTCACATACCATACAGTCATCCATGGTATACAGTCAGCTGTTCACAGTCCCGTCTTACAGTTGTGCATTCATCACCCCAATCTATTTTTGAACATTTTCCTTATGCTAGAAAGAATCAGAATCAGAATAAAAAATAAAAATAAAAAAAGAACACCCAAATCACCCCCCGCATCCCACCCTATTTTTCATTTAGGTTTTGTCCCCATTTATCTACTCATCCATCCATACACTGGATAAAGAGAGTATGATCCACAGTGTTTTCACAATCACACTGTCACCCTTGTAAGCTACATTGTTATACAGTCGTCTTCAAGAGTCAAGGCTACTGGGTTGGAGTTTGGTAGTTTCAGGTATTTCCTTCTAGCTATTCCAATATATTAAAACCTAAAAAGTGTTATCTATATGGTGCATAAGAATGTCCACCAGAGTGACCTCTCAACCCCTTTTGAAATCTCTCAGCCACTGAAGCTTTATTTGGTTCATTTCGCATCCCCCTTCTGGTCAAGAAGATGTTCTCAATCCCATGATGCCGGGTCCAGATTCATCCCCGGGAGTCATATCCTGCGTTGCCAGGGAGATTTACACCCCTGGGAGTCAGGTCCCACGTAGTGGGGCAGGGCAACGAGATCACTTGCCAAGTTGGCTTAGCTAGAGAGAGGGGGGATCACATCTGAGCAACAAAGAGGTACTCAGGGGGAGACTCTTAGGCACAATTATAAGCAGGTTTAGCCTCTCTTTGCAGCAACAAGCTTCATAGGGGCCAGCCCCAAGACAGAGGGCTCAGCACGTCAAGCCATCAGTCCCCAATGTTTGTGAGAACATCAGCAACAATCCAGGTGAGGAAGTCCAACACCTCTGCATTCTTCCCCAGCTCTTCAGGGAGGCCCCGAATATATATTTTTATTCTCCTCCCAAATTATTTTAGGATGTGTTGCTATTTCATTCTAATCTATACAGACCTACCATAGCTCACTTCCTAGTCAAAGTTCCATGTAATTGAGAACTACTCATTCTTTTGAATGGCTACACAGATGGAGTCCCATAGTCAGTTGTGCCATATTTTATTTACCCAGATCCCTGTTGCTTTCGTTTTTTGATTATTATAAACAGACTTTAACAAAACCTGTGTGTGTATGTGTGAGTGTATATATATACTTTTGTGTACTTGTACTTTTCTTTAGAATAGATTTGTAGAAATGGAATTGTTGGACCAAAAGGTGTCCTCTTCATATGGATTATACCAATTTACACATCTTAGAAGTATATGAGAAAGCACCTTTCTGCACAGTTTTGCAAACAAAATGTTATCACACATGAAAATCTTTGTCTCACAAACGGAGGAGGACAAATTAGCTATCATTGTAATTTGCGTTATTCTCACTGGCATCTATATTTATGCATGTTGTTATCATCATTGAAGATCTTTGTTTCTTCATATTGAGATTGCTGTTTTTATAAAATGTTTAATACCCCTTTGTATTTTTCACTCCGTGAATTGTATATTCCTTTTATTTACTCGTTTTTCCAGTGCTTTGTTTGTCTTTTCCTTTTAAGAGGCTGTATGATTTCTCACTTGTGTTTATTTAAGCCCTCTCCTTTTCCAGACAGATTTGACGTGCCTATTTATTTATTTATTTATTTATTTATTATTTTTAACTTTTTATTATGCAGTACTTTGAAACTTACAGGACAGTTACAGAAATAATATAGGCCTCACACAGAGAACTCCAGCATACCACTATCCCTCCAGATACCCAGATCCACCAGTTTTAACATTTTTGCCATGTATGTTGTGTCTGTCTATCCATCTGTCTCATTATTTTCTCAGTCCATTTTCTGAGCACTTGAGAGCAGGTTGTGTATATCAGGCTCCTTGAGCACTTAACGTTTCCATGTGTATTTCCCAAGCACAAGGGCACTCACTCATGTAACCATCTTAAGTGCAGTTATCAAGCTCAAGAAATTCAACATTGATATGCAGCTTACAGTCTATATTCCAATCTTTTTCATATGTCTCAGTAATGTCCCTTTGAGTCTTTTCTCCTCCTTTGCTAGATCCCATCCAGGATCATGTATTGCATTTAATTGTTATTGTCTCCTTAATTGTTCTTTTTTTTTTTTTAGTTGTGTGAACACACACACAACATAAGCTCTCCCGTCTCATCCACTCCCAAGCACACCATTCAGTGGGATGAATCACATTCACATTATTGTGGTAACTTCACCCCCTTCCATTAGTAAAACTCTCCCTTCTCCCCAAATAGAAACCCTACATCCATCGTGCATTAACTCCCCGTTGCCCCTGCCCTCCACCCCTAGTAACTTGTACTCTACTTTTTGTCTCTGTGAGCTTGTATGTCCTCTGATATTTTCTTTGTAGTTAACCTGGGGCCTAAATTTAACATCCTAGATCTTTAACAATCCCATTTGCTTTGAAACCAACTTAACTTTAATAGTATACACAAACTATGTCCCTATCCCTCTCTGTTCCCCCACCTCTGCGTAGCTCTTGTCACAGATTACATGTTTATACATAGGTTTATCATTACATTTTATACATTTTTCTTTTAGATCCCTTAGGAAGTAAAATGTGGAGTTACAAACGAAAAGTATAACAGTACTGGCATTCATATTTAGTACAATTGTACTGGTATCTATATTTATGCATGTTGTTATCATCACTGGAGATCTTTGTTTCTTCATGCAGCTACAAACTATTGTGTGTTGTCCTTTCCTTTCAGCCACTCTTCAGCATCTCTTGTAAGGCTGGTCTGGTGGTGATGAGCTCCTTTAGCGTTTATCTGGGAATGTTTTAATCTCACCCTCATTTTTTTTTAGGTCATTTACTTCTCTTCTTTTAATGCATTTTTAAATTGTGAACTTTCACATGTATACATAACAGTGATCACTTTCAAAGTGTGACTTAACAAGTAGTTAGCAAATTTCAGAGACTGTCATGGGTCACAGTTCCACAACTTCAGCTGTTTACATTATTGTAAAATATAGCATACATACAGAAAAGTGTTAACTTTAGATGTCCAGCTCAACAAGCAGTTATATAGGTAATTTCAAAAATTGTGGGTTCCAGTTCCACATTTTCAGTTTTTTCCTTATTATGCAAGATAGGATATATACGGAAAGGCGAAGACTTTTAAAGCTCAATTCAGCAAGCGGCTATAGAGCAAATTTCAAAGGATGTTGTGGGTTACAGTTCCACCATGTCATTTACCTCCTTCCAGCTATTCCAACACCCCAGCATCTAAACAAATACATTTATATAAAGTTTCAGTATTCATAGACTTTCGTTAAATCTCATCTTGTTTGCTGCTACCCCTTCCTCTCACTTAATCTCTTTCTCCATCTTCAGGGGTGTCTAGGCAGTGAGCACCCTAACTTGTTCATATTGAAAGGCGGTGTTGACAGTATGGAGAAGGGAGCCACATCTGATTATTGTTCTTAAAGAGGCTGTTGCCTCTGGGATTTAGGACTCTTCTGGCATAGGAACACCCTGGTGGATTTAAGTTTTTCCTGCTGGTTTTAAGCAGCTTTTGTCTTGACTCAGCACTCGCCCTGTTACTGCCGCCTTTCAGCTGTTCTCTGGAGCTTTGAGAAAGGTGTTTCTCCAGTTTTTGCTGGTGATTCAAAGCTTCTGTGGGGATGGAGCCCTGACCTGCCTTACTCTGCCCTCTTTATCAGGAAGGGCTCCCAAAAATTGTGGTGGCCCTTTTTTAATAGAGAATGCTAAGGCTGAGCCCCTGATCTTGGGGTTTGCCCTTATGAAGTTTGTTACTGCAAAGGAGAGGCTGAGCCTACTTATAATTGTGCCTAAGAGTCTCCCCCAGAAAACCTCTCCTTTGCTCAGAAGTGGCCTCTCTCTCTAGCTAAACCAACTTGGCAGGCAAACTCACTGCCCTCCCCCTACATGGGACCACTCCCAGGAGTGAAAAATCTCCCTGGCAACATGGGACATGACTCCCAGGGATGAGCCTGGACCAGGCATCGTGGGATTGAGAAAGCCTTCCTGACCAAAATGGGGAAGAGAAATGAAACAAAATAAGGTTTCAGTGGCTGGGAGACTTCAAATGGAGTCAGCGGTCATTCTGGAGGTTACTCTTATGCATTATGTAGATATCCCTTTTTAGTTTTTAGTGTATTGGGATACCTAGAAGGAAACGCCCAAAACTGTTGATCTCCAGCCCAGTAGCCTTGACTTTTGAAGACGATTGTATAACTATGTAGCTTACACAGTGTGACTGTGTGATTGTGAAAACCTTGTGGTTCACACTCCCTTTATCCAGTTTATGGACAGATGAGTTGAAAAATGAGAACGAAAAGTGAATAATAGGGGGGTGGGGAATGGGACTTTTTTTTTAATTTAAATTTTTTGGATGGGATGTTTTGGGTGTTCATTTTTACTTTTATTTTTATTTTTATTTTTATTTGTTTGGAATAATGAATGTGTTCAAGGGCTGTTTGTGGTGATGAATGCACAACTCTATGATGATACTGTGAACAATTGATTGTACACGGTGGATGATTATATGGTATGTGAATATCTCAATAAAATTGCATGGGGAAAAAAAAAGGAAGTAAACCCTGCCAAACATCAGGTAAAAAAAAAAAAGAGAGAGAGAGAACTTTACTATTAGTGCAAGGTTGAAATTGTATCAAAACTCAAAACACACACACTATTGTCTGTGTGTGTGCTGTGCTTTATTCCTGCAGATACACTCAAACAAGAATGATACATACAAGAATACAATATAAACAAGAATAATAAACACAATATAAGAATCTTCTCAAATTGATGCTGGTTCTCAAAGGCAATTGTTTACTTGTTTGTTTATTTTTTTTTTTTCTTTCAAGGTATAAGGCTATATGGTGATCTTCTTGGTATAAAATATAGTATTTGTGAAACTGCATATACATTTTTGTTTACCATAATGAAGGCAGAAGTCTTTTTTTCTCCTTTCTCCAGTATTCCCAGAGAAACATCACCTTATTTGGCAAATCTCCTTTTGGGTTTGCTTCAGAGAAACCAGAAAGATAGAATGGACTTTGGTAAGTAATATTTTCAAGTTTTATGTTCCTTCTAAATTTTATTTTGATATATTCTGAAAGATTTCTTTAAAAAAAAAACACTATAAAAGGTCCAGAAGAAAATTAAGTCAATTTCATTTGTCATTCTAGCTTACATATTTTTTTCTTTCTTTTTAAAAAAATATTTATTGGGGGTCTACTTATTTACCAGGTATCAAGACACTAATAAGCAAAACCCTTGTCCTCACGTAGCATACATTCTAGTGGGGAGAGACACTATAAAACATTATAAATTATAATTATGTAGTGATAAGTTCTGTGGAGAAAAATCAAAAGGGAGCAAAATGGGAGTGGGTGGGGTGGGGATTGAAGTTGTAAAGAAGGTGGTCAGAAAAGACCCAGCTGAGAAGGTGACACCTGCACCCAGACTTGCAACAGCCTTGAGGGACTGAGCCCGGGGGGAATCTGTGGGGACAGGTTTGTAGGCAGAACAGACCCCAGGACCACTGCCCAGAGCTGGGGGAAGAGCTGGAAGGCTCTGGAAGGACTCAGGCCTTGGACCATGGGGAGATGGGGGACCGCCAGTGGGAGAGTGTGAGCAGAGGAATAATGTAGTCCGACTCAGGTTTGTAAAAGGACCAGTCTGGCTGCTGTGTTGAGAATAGACTGTGGCAGGGGCCAGGGCAAAGCTGGGAGACTAATTAGGAAGCTGTTGACATCGCCCAGGGGAGAGACGACATAGCTTAGACCCGAGGGAGAGTAGTGGGGTGGGTGGTGGGAAGTAAGTGGATTCTGGATCTTTTTAGAGGTAGAGGCAGCAGCGTTTACTGATGGATTGAATAGGAGATATGAGAGAAAGAAGGCACAGGGTTGACTCGAGAGTCTTTGGCCTGAGCGGTGGAAAGGATGGAGTTGTCAGTTACAAAGATGGGAAAGACAGTGAGGCTGGGGCAGGCTCTGGGGCGAGATGAGGGGTTTAGATTGGACTTGTTAAAGTTCAGATCCCAATTAGACGTCTAAGTGCACTTGGATTTCATGGGAGAGGTTTAGGCTGGAGTGATATTTGGAAATTGTCAGCCTGTGGGTGATGCTTATTAAATTTTTATTATTTTATGATTATTTTCTATTGTACCATTTAAATTCCTTTACTGTTTTTTTTTCCCACTATTTTCTGAGTTATTTTCATTGTGGTTCTAAGGATTGCAATATGTGTCTTAACTTATCACAATCTACTTCAAATAAGTACTAATTGAATTCTAATAAAATACAGAAACTTTGTTCTATTATGACTTCATTCCCTTCTACCTTTGTGCTATTATTGTCACATACATTATGTATATACATGCAACAAACATAACACAGCAATGCAGGGTTATAACTGCTGCTTTATGCAATCTTATGCCTTTTAAAGAAGTTAGAAGAAAGGGGAAAAAATATATTTATAGTGTCTTACATTAACCTCTGTATTTATCCTTTTTGGTGTTCTTCATTTCTTGTGGATTCAAATTACTGTCTGGTGTCATTTTTTTGCTCCAGTGTAATTCCATTCCCTCCCTCCTTCCCTGTGTATGTACAACAGCTTTGTAAGTCCAACAGTACAGTTTTAAAATGATTATTTTATGCAGTTATCTCTTAAATCAGTTAAGAAAAGAGAAAAAACACATTTATTCTGTTTTTTATAATTATCTACGTAATTCCCAGTGTCCCTTATTTTCCCACGTGGATTTGCGTTACTGTCTGGCTCCCTGGATCTTCCTGTTAAATTTCTCGCTGGTCTGCTGGCTGTTGCTCGCCCCAAGCAGGATTAAGACCTCATGCTAGCTGCAGTGTGGCCTTTTCCTGATTACTTGCCACTGAAATGACTTGGTTTTGGCAGTGCCTGTGGTGTGGAATATTCTGAGCTTTTCTTCAAATAAACTCTGCTCCTCCCACCCCATCTTCAGAACTTCTGCGGGGTCCGCAGCATCACCCCACGGACCTGCACAGCCTGGAGCCGCTAGGGAGAGGACAGACAAGCATAGCCCCAGGCCAAACGCCAAAGTTTTATCGAATTTTCTTAGTTTGCTGTATGCCTTTGACAACCTTCAGTCTTTAAATGGTTGTGGGTTCTTTTTTTGTTGTTTTTAAAATTGTGTTCAATTTTCTTATTGCTTTTGGGGAAAGGATTTACCAAGCTATTCGCTGAGCTATTTCAAAACTCCCACCCCCTCCCTGCTGCTTTATGAGTAGCATTTAATTCTGTGAAATTGGATGAAGTCTCCAGGACAGCCGCTGTAAACAGGGAAGAGGTCTGGGGCCGGAGGGGCACCGGGAAAGGAGACTGGAGGAGCCGTCAGCGAGGTGGGGGGAGAGCAGGAGTGGTGTCCTGGGGGCCAGTGGAGCACGGGGTGAAGGACTGGGTGCCGTGGGGCTTCAGCCGAGGATCCACCGAGCAGCAGTTTCCGTGGAGGGGGAGGAACAGCCAGAGAGAAGCCAGATCAGGAAGGGTTTTTATTTTTTATTTTTAAAAATTTATTATAAATAATTTCAAGTGTATATGAAAATTCCATATACTTCTCACCCTGATTCAACCATATCAGTATTTTGCCATACTCGTTTGATTTATCCTCTTTATTATTTTCTCCCTTCCCTCCTTTTTTATGTTTTGGTTGAAGGATTTTAAGGGAAATACTAGATGTTACGACATTCACCCCTCAAAGTTTCATCTAAAGAAATTAAAGCTCCACAAAATATTGCCATTTTCTTACAAAGTCACCAACTACCATTATCACACCTGAAAAAAAATAATTCTTTAATATTTTCTAATACCTGTCTATGTTGTAGTTTCCTGCTTACTTCCCCAAAGGGTCCCTTCATGTTTGCTTTGTTTGGATCAGGATCCAAACAGGGCAAACGCTGCCTTTGGTTGTTGTGTTTCTTAAGACTTTATTCTAGCCCACGCTCTTGCTGTATCGCTGCTTTTTTTCTTATTCCCATGCCACTGACTTGTTGAAAAACTCAGCAGTTCTTCAGATATTCCACATTTTAAGTTTGTGGGATTGCTTCCCCTAGAGGCTGTTCCTCTCTCCATGGTAAAGTTAGATCTAAAGATTTGATAAGATTCAGTTTTAACTTTGTGGCAGGAAGAGGTGGCGGTGGTCGCCCTGATCCCCTGAGTCTGGGAGTGGGTTATCTTGCCTGGCAAGAGTGAATTAACGCTGCAGAGGGAAGGAGGGTGGCTGGTTAGTTTTCTGAGAGGTGAGTAAATCACCTGGATCATCTGGGCGGGTCCAGTGCTTTCACACCGGCCTTTAACGGTAGGGGAGGCGCTGCCCCCGGGAGCTGCAGGGCCACTGCTGACCCCCTGGGCTCAGCCAGAACCGGAAATGTGTTCTTTCAGGGGCTCCAGCAGGAGGCTTCTGGCACCTTGGTTTTAACCAGGCGAGCCTGGTGTAGACTGGCGAGCCGTCAGACTTCTTAACGCCAAAACTGTTAAGATAATGGTCTGCGTGCTTTATGTGTTAAATTTGTGTTAATTAGTTGTGGCTGCAGTTGAAAACCATTGCATTGATCCTCTGACTGGACTGCTTTTGGGGAGAGCCCGGTCAGACTTGTTTTAAGAAGGGGGACATCAAGTGCGTTTGTGTGCTGGTGGGTACAGTCCAGAAGAGAGGGCGATTTGACGTTGCAGGAGGGAGGGGAGAATTGCTGGAGCCTGTCCTTTTGGGTGGTGAGAGGGGCTGGGGTTTAGGGTGTAGATGGCAGATGTTGATGATTTCCGAGCCTTAGACTGTCACTGCATTCCTGGCCCTGCTGCTTTTTTCACTGTCCTTGAATTTGATTTGGTATTTTATTTAGGGTTTTTGCACTTATGTTAGTAATTGAGGCTTGCTTTTAGTTTCTTTCTTACCTTCTTTTTTTGTGCTGTCCTTGTCCAGTGTTATTGTCAGTTTGCTTTACATTCTCTTTAATCTGGGACAGTTTAATATTGTAGAGATGTTTCAGGCTGTGAAGATTATCTTTACAATCAATTGATTGAGGTATAATTTGCAATAAATTGAGTAAGTCCCAAGAGGGAAATTAATTGGTTCCTATGGTGACGACAGTGTGGTGCAGCCTCGTTGCTTTATATTCTCCCAACACTGGGTATGGTCAGTCTTTTAAAGTTTAACCATCTGATTGGTGAGTAGTGATCTTTTATTGTAGTTTTAATTTGTACTTACCTGGTGGCTAAAGATGTTGAGCATTTTTTCCTGTGCTGTTTGGCCATTTGTGTATCTGTTGTGAATTGTCTGATCCAGTCTTATGCCCATTTTTTATTGTTTTGTTTTTTCTTTTACTGTTTGGTTGTAGAAGTTTTTTGTAACTTTTCAATACAAGTTTAATAGTGTCTTGAAGAGCAAAGTTTTGAATGATGATGAAGTCCAACTTACCAATATTTTCTTTTATGGTTAAAGTTTTTTATGTCCTAAGAAATATTTACCTACCCAGGGTGTTGAAGATTTTTCTGTTTCCTTCTAGAATTTTATAGTCTTAGTTTTTCTGCTTAGGCATGTGGTTTGCTTCTAGTTAATTTTCATTTCTGATGTCAGGGAAGGGTTAGGTTGTTTTTCTCCATGGATGTCCAGTTGTACAAGCACTGAGGGTGAAGTCTGTTCTCCCGTTGATCTGCCACTGTGCCTTTCCTGAAAACCAGTTGGCCGTGGGGGTGGGGTCTGTTCCATTTGTCCATTGGTCTGTCTTATGACAGAACCACATTATCTTCTGCATCTTTTGAAATGGTAATTTTCTCCTTCATTCTGTTGATATGGTAGATTATATTTATTGATTTTTGGATATTAAATCAACCCTACATTCCTTAGCTTGCCCTGCATGGGTGTGAAGCATTATCCTTTTTATATATTGCTGGATTATATTGGCTGAAATTTGTTTTAAAGAACTTTGATATTTCTGTTCATGTGGGATATTAGTCTATAGCTTCCTTATACTTGTCAGGTTTTGGTGTTTGGGGTGTGTTGGCCTCTTAAAATGAGTTGGGAAGTGGTCCCTCCTCTTTTCTGGAAGTTTGTGTAAGATTGGTGTTCTTTCTTCCTTAAATGTGTGATAAAACTCACCTGTGAAGCCTCCTGGGCCACAGGGCCTTACAGCCCGTTTGGTTTTGGTTTCCAGGTCTTTGCTGACCTCATAAAACAAGCTGAGATGCCTTTCTTCCTCCTGTGTTTTTTGGAAGACTGCGTGTATGATTGGAATTATCTGATATTTAGATGTGTGATAGAATTTACCCATGAGACCTTTTGGCCCCAGAGTTTTCTTTGTGGGAGGACTTTTACATGAGTTAGATTTTTTAAAATAGAGTTGGGCTAGTCCATATTTTCTGTTTCTTCTTGAGACAGTTTTGGCATTTTGTATGTTTCGGGGAATTTGCTCTAGATCGTTGAATTTATTGCACAAAGTTGTCTATAATAAACCCTTATTATCTTACTAATGAAAGGCTGTGTTATGATATTCCCGTTTCATTTCTAATACTCGTAATTTCCTTTTTTTACCCTTGCTCAGTCTAGCCAGACGTTTGTCAGTTATATTCATCTTTTTATAAAACAGTTCTTGGTTTTGTTGTATGGTTTAACTGTTTGACCATTTTGAAATGCATTGATTTCTGCTTATATTTTTATTATTTCCTTCCTTTGGTTTTTCTTTGTTTTTAATTTGCTGTTCTGTATTAGATTCTTAAAATGGAAGCTTATTATCTTTGATTTTGAGCCTTTCTTCTTTTATAATGCAAGCATTTAAAGCTAAAAATTTCCCTCTAAGCACTTTAACTTATCACAGTCTATCTTCAAATAATATTTACCACTTCATATGTAATGACAGAACTTGAAACACTGAATATTCTAGGGATTATCCAAGTTGTGAAGGCTTTGAAACTGGGCCCCAGCAATTCTTTGGGAGAAAGTTTCTTGGCCATGTTTGTTCTTGTCACTCTTACGTAAGAAACAGCAAGACTCGAGAATGACTAGAAACACCGTAAGACATATTTAATGAAAGTGCTTGTCAAACATCCTGAAATTTTTAGAAAAACATGTTTGATTTTTCCTATATTAATAGTTGTAAAAGTAACAGAGATTTTGCAAAAGTGTATTCCAGAATTTTAGTCTGTTTAATGTATAAAATGGAAATCCACATAGGCTTTCAGAGTACGATTTAACATGTTGGAGAGCAAATTTCAAAGAATGTTATGGGTTACAGTTACATAAGTTCAGTTATTTCCTTTTTGTGAAGTATAACATATATACAGAAATGTGATAACTTTCAAATTATGATTTAGCTATAGAGCAAATTTTGAAGCATGTTACATGTCACAGTTCCACCATGTCAATTATTTTCTTCTAGCTATTCTAGTAGCCTAGAATCTAAAAAGTGTATACTTATATAAAGATTTGGCATTCATAATCCTTTTTAAAATCCTGTCTTGTCAGTTGCTATCCCTCTTTCTTGTTTGATCACTTTCTCAATCTTCAGGGTTATCTGGGCAGGGACCACCTAATTTGTTCATGTTGAAAAGGGGTGTCGACATTATGCGGAAGGGGGCTCCATCTGATTGACCACATAGGCTGTTTTTTTCCTCTTTTTTTATTGTAGAATATAACATATATACATAAAAGTGATAACCTTCCAAGTGCAATTTAACAAGTAGAGAGCAAATCTGAAAGAATATTGTAGGTTACAATTCCATAGTTTCATTTGTTTCCTTATTATGAAATATAACATGGGTGATGTACATACAGTGCTCGTTTGACTGATATGTGCAGCACCCAGTGCATAGTGCCTGTTAAGTTCTTAGTAAGTGATGGCTTTCATATGGAGTAGAAAACGAGAGTAAATATTTGTTTTCTTAAGGTTCTATAATTGGAATGAAATGTCAACTCATGTAGTTGAAAATATTTTTCTGGGGGTGAAATTAGTCTGAGAGTTCTATAACCACAAGAAATATGGATCAGTAGTGAAACAACATACTCATGGACAATAGTTTAAAACTATTGATCAGATTAAGTATTTATGTCCATCCTATACCATAACAAGGGATTTGGAAGGTGGTTTTGGACTATTTGCATGTAGTTAGCCCAGAAGTTTCCTCCCCATTGTGTCTTTCGTAAAAATCAACATTAAAAAAATCTTACATATGAAACTAGAACTTATGCATGTGTGCATATTGATTTTCATTCTAAAAAAGTACTAAAGTGGAAAACATTTCTTTCTGTTCAGAGCCCTCATCATCTCTATTCTTCAGCCAGTCCTTGTGAGTGACATTTACTCTTGAAGGGTTTTGAGAATTTGTTTTAGTGACACTCATGGGATCATTCAGAGTAGAAGATAATTTAGATTACACTTGAGTTGCGCTTGTTTCTGAGCTTGTGCTACCTGACCTATAGCTCCATGTTGGTGCTGTTCTCCTGGTCTACCTGTGACATCCAGATATTGCAGATAGCTGGAAGACTGAGACTTGATAAAGGAGATTATCTTTGTGAATTTTTAAAGAAATAATGAAATACCTTAAATATACCAGCAAGTAAAGAGAGTAAAATAATGAACTCACATATACCTACCTACTGGTTTATCTTTGACTGATTAGCAGATTCTTTAAGTTTTATCCCTTGTGGGTAAAATGTGTTTGTGTGCATGTGGTGGCTATTAAAAAAAAGGAAAGTCAAGTGATTTTATTATCAAAGGAGTAGAAAACAAATTACTTAATAGCTGAAGAAATTAAATAAAATTAATTGAATTTCTTAAACTGTGAAACCAGATGCAAAAATATTTCTTCTGGGCTAGAAGAATATTGTACAAAGCAGCCAAGACGTCCTCTTAGGAAATTGAGCAACAACAGCCATGGTTCACAGTGTCGTTGGCAAGAGCCTGGTGCTCACTGTGCTCCCCTGGGAAGTCTCCTTGAGGGTGGCCTGAAGTGGGGGGCACTTCCCTTTCAGAAGCCTCAAAGGGGGTGTTTCAGAAATTCACGACTATTATTTTACATTTCCCATTAACATTCAATTATGATTGCTTTTTATAGTTGCCTTATAAAAATAATATGCTTTTACATTTAACAGAAATAGAGGCTTTTACATTTAAAGGAAATACAAATTAATAATAATAATTTAGGACCTAATAATAATAATTTAGTTGAATACTTTGAGATTATCTGCTATTCAAAGTTAATTTGAAGGTTGATTCTCATTTTTCATTACAGAAGCATTTTTTAGCCATCCTTTCCTTGAGCAAGTTCCAGTAAAAAAATGTGAGTACCCATTTCTTACATTTTTACTTAAAGAATGAATTCATGGTTAAAGAATAATTAGCATTTTATCTTACAAAATTAGTTTTTTACTGTGCTTCTCAAGATTTCATTGAGCTTTTATTAGATACCTGTAATTGTGTTTATTTAGTAACAGTTGTTTTTCCTTTCAAATCCAAGCTGAAATGTTTTTAGTAATTGCTGCATTTTTAGTTTTGTCCATGGAAGTTGTAATAGGTGAATGCCAGTTTTGGTCAGTGCAGAGATACAGTAGTTCTGACAAGTTTTCCTGTTGGATGACAAAGCGATATATGCCTGCATCTGCATTTTCTTCCTCCAGCTTGCCCAGTTCCAGTCCCCGTGTATGCTGGTTCCGTCTCCGGAAGCTCCTGTGGCAGTTCTCCGTGTCGCTTTGCCTCCCCACCAGTGAGTTCTGGTTGAATTAAAACAATTTCAGAGCTGATGCTGTTGTGTCTGTTCACCAGTGGAGCCTGCAAGTACACCATGAGTATTCTTCTTATCGATAGCGTTCACTGAAACAGCTGGGTTTAGGGGAGAGCGTATGGCAGGTCGTGTGAGCCTCGTTGTTTGGCTGTAACTAGGTTACATTTCAGCAAGAAATGTCCCCTGAACAGTGAGGAAGTACTGCTGCCTTTTTATGCCCTGTGGGGTTTTGGTGATAATACTCATAGACAGGGAGTACCCATTATGGGTGGACAGACAATAAATTTTACCCAAACGTCATAAATATCAACTTGGGTGTTTCCAGTGGTGGCAGAGTGACCTCTGGGCTTGATTTCATTGGCTCAGGTTCTCTTGCTCATGCTTACTGGCCCTTCAAGATTGCTGCCTTTCAAAGCTCTCCCTGCCTGTGAAGTTCCCAAGCCATTTCCCCCAGGGCTGTCTTCCTCTTACCTGAGTGCTTCCCCGGACCCTGGCAACTTCTGACCACTTCTTCCTCCTCCTCTCCCCTCCCAGGATCTCACCTTGCACCCTTTGTACTTTTCCAGACTGACCCTTCCCCACATCTCACTGCAGCCTAGGAGGGTTGTGAACTCGAGGCTTTTCCCAAGCAGAAGGTCAAGGGCTCGTGTCAGCTATTGCGGGTGTTTTCCAGATTAGCTGGACAGATATGAATTTGTTGAATTCTGCTGGCAGAAGGAGGGGAATCCACTAAAGGGGGCAATTGTGTGATTAGCCAGTTGAGGCAGCTCAGGTTTCAGAGCATGGACTTAGGAGCTTGTTCATCCCTTTAATATTAGCACATTAACTGGGACAAGTGACTTAATCTCTTTCCGCCTCAGTTTTCACACATGTAAAGGGAGTGTAATTTGCCTACTTGATAGGATTCTTTAAGGATAAGTGAGTAAAGCCGGCATCCTAGAGTGTCTGTTGTATATTGAGTACTCAGGAAGTGGCAGCTGCTATTATTATTTTCCAAGGAAACCAACAGCTAAAGCAGTTGCTGAAGAATCTGTCGCAAAAAGATGAGTCCTAAAGCCAGCAAAAGTCCTTTCAACCCTGGAAAGTCAAAGCAAGCAAAAAGCAGATGTGCTAATAATAAGACTCACATTACATTCCTGTGAATTTTAAAAATTAAGAGGGAGAAAAAAAGCTTTGTATATTGTCTGTTTCAGCCTGGAATATAAAGCACTGGGGAGGGAGGGATGCAGAGGAGGTGTATAGAGATGGAAAGACCACCAGCTTCATTGGGAGTCGGGCAGACCTGGCTTCACTCCAGCCCTGCTGCTTGCTTGCTGTGTAACTCAGGGCGGTTAGCAGAGCTGAGCTGTAACCTAGTTGCAAGGCTGGTTGATCTTGGCTTGCAAGGTGTTCGTGGTGGTACATGGAAGGTGCCTGCCAGTGGTAAGTATCGGGTACGTGGTAGCTAGTGTGATGATGTTTACATTTGATACGATGTGTCACATCACAGGAAAAGCAGAGCTTATGCTAGAGAAAGGAACATTGGGGAAGAGTCAAATCGTGGGAGAGGTTGGGAGGTGAGAATAAAGGCACCTGTGGGATGGTAGAGGGACCAAGGCATTAGAAAAAGAGGGGCCAGTGGGAGGGATGTTGAGCTGTAAAGAACTTTGACTGGAGAGAGCGTGTTGGGGTTTTTGTTGAGGGGGAGCATTGGAAAGGCAGAGCAGAACAGGAGCTGGCTAGGGTTGTGGAGGAAGAGAAGAGAATGAAATACTAACAGAAGTGAGGAGAGGTACAGGAGGGATGGGCATATTTAGAGGCTAAAAGCATGGGTGGAGAAACCATTTTTAGAAGGCCTTTATTAAAAGCTACTACTTGAAGTGAAAATGAAAATAGGAAAGTTTGTGTAATTTCCAATTAGTGAGATTAGAAAGTGTATTTAACATACCGGTCGCAGGATGATTTCCTCCATGCGTCCCATTTTCTTCCATCAAAGGTTGATACACACAGGCATGCATAATGTATATATAACATTCCTGAGCAAACATCCAGCTGCTGCTTTATTTCAGAGAAATCTTTAAAAAGTTAAAAAAAATAACCAAAAAAAACCCAACAATCCATCCACAACCAAAACTAAAATCTCTCTTTTAATTATGCTATTGGCTGTAGGTTAAGTGGTATTTAGATAGTATCTCTTCACCATCTATTCATGTCATAAACACTTATTGAATGCCTACCTTGTGTGAGGTTCTGTTCTGGTTTATACTAATGAGTAAGATGACAAGGTCCCTGACAGTAAGGACGTTTTAATTTAGTTGTGTGGAGAAGAGGCAGGTAACTTAGTCACTATCAGAAGTATGTGCATATATATCTTTGTAGGTGGGAACGTGGATGAGGGACATCAAAATCAGACCAAGATAATTAAGTTAGGTAATATTGTCTATAAAAATGTGTAATTTTGAAGTAAGTTTATTGTCACACAATACTCATAATATGAAGACATTTTAAAAAGAGGGTAGTTCTTTGAAATAAGCTATCCCAAGATGACCATTTTTAGGGTAAAACTTCCTTAGGTATGTAGATTTTATATACTAATTTGTAGAGTGTTAAACATGTATAGTAATATTTCATATCTTAAAGGGAGAAGAATGAAATATTTAGTGTATTCAAGTCCAATTTTTAAAAACATGGGGATATTTTCAGTTCTTTTATAGAAAGCAAAAACACTAGAAATTATGAAAACATGACATTCCAAACGTGAATTAGATTTGTATGTAGCAAAAATGTTGTATTAGTAAAACTATCAGGTATTTTTAGTTTCAGTAAAATATTTTCTTCTCAAAAATAAATAAATAAATAAATAAATAAACCAGAGCAGGGCCTCATGGAAGGCTTCTCCCAGGAGGGGATTGTCTGAGCCGAGTTCTGAGGAGGGACCTGGCGAGGTAAAGAGGTCAAGGAATGGTGTTATGGGCAGAAGGAACCCCGTGCCCAAGGTCAGGGGAGTGCGACCTCCCAGAGGAACGCTCCTCTGTGCTGCCCAGGATGGCGGCCTAGCGCCCCAGGGGTACTTAAATGTGTTAGAATTAAATGGAAGTTAAAATTCAGTTCCGTAGTCACACTAGCCACATTTCAGGTGCTTGGTAGCCGTGTTTGGCTGGTGGCCACCGCGTCGGACAGCTTGGATGTCACACTTCCGTCATCGCAGGAAGTTCTTTGGGGCAGGGCTGCTCTTAAGTAGCTCCGAGCTTTTGTAGCATGGAGGAAAAATAAAGCTAGCGAGGAAGATGGAGGCTGTATCTTGATGGGTTTGGGGTGCTGAGCCATGGAGTTGGAATTTAATCCTTAAAACTATGGGGAGCTATTTGAATGATCTTAAGTGGAGGAGTGATTTGCTCCACTGCATATGTTAGCTAGATTCTTCCAAAAGTAGGGTAGAGAGAGGCAGAGAGCAGAGAGGTTTCTTTACTAGAGGGTTTTTGTTTTTGGTTTTGTTTTGTTTTTGTTTCGTTTTGTTTGAGAATGAGGGTCTGAACTAAGGGCGCAGTAGGAGAGGAGAAGAGGAGGGGCCAGGTAAGAGAAAGGTAAAGAGCACAGAGTGCAGATCATGGAGATTGGACTTGGGTGTTAGGGAAGAGGGACAGTGGTGACAATGGATGGATGATGGTTGAAGCAGTTTGTAAAGGAACTTGGGAAAAGCAGTTTTGAGCATAAAGATGATGAGTTATGGGTACAGGCACGGGCATGTTGTAGAGGCCAGTGAACACAGGCGTCTGGAGCTCACCGGAGAGTCAAGACTGGAAGTGGGAGTTCGGGATCTTTGCCATGTGGTGGTGGCTGGAGGTAGGAGAGAGAGAGTGGCCACCAGGTGAGGAGTTCGGGGCCCAGGGGGAGCCTTGGGGAAGTCAGTGCTGCTTCTCATCCTCAAGGGGCACATGAGGAGCAGGAGCAAAAGCAAGAGAGTGGGGTCACCGAATGAAGGGCAGAGTGCCGGGACAAGGGTCCGCAGCACAGACCTGACGGAGAATTCAGGTAACTTAGGGAAGGAGGAGGTCTCCCAGGCTTGGCAGTAGAAACCTGGTGGCAGATAGCCTTGTTAAGCTTAATAAAGCCAATTTCGTGGGAGGGTCGAAGGCAGAAATTGGTTGATGGTGGATTAAGGGATGCATCGGAAGTGAGGAATTTGAGTCTATGAAGACTGACCATTTCAGGAAACGTTGTAGGAAGTGAAGAAGAGAGAAAAGATGGTAATTAGAGAAGGTTGCAGGAATTTGAGGTGTGAGAAAATTAAATATGTGCATGTGCAGAGGGGGAAAAAGGGCACAGTAAGGGAGAGAGTGAAAACATCAAGAGCAGAAGAGTTTGATGGCTGTCCCTGAGTTGTGGAAGAGAATGGGGTGCAGAGCACGGGTGGGGGAGATGGCTGTGGATGCAGACAGCTGTAAGTAGTGGGGGGGGGGGGGCATTGGGAAGGTTCCTGCCTAAACACTGGAAGGGGAGTGTGGGGTTAGGTACAGAGAATCCCACTCAACTCGACTTTTTTTTTTTTTTAGCTGTGTGACTTTGGGCCAATTACCTGATCTTCTGAGCTCCATTTATTTATATGTGAAGTAGGTTCAGAGTAGGGCTGCCGAGAAGAATAAAGTTGGATGATAAGTGGGCAACCCTCGGTGTCTGGCCCGTGACTGATGCTCAGTAATGTCAGTCCTTCCATCTGCCCTTCCCTCTGCTACCTGGTGGCAGGAAGTCTCATCCAGAAATGATGAGGCTTTGCACCTGATTTCATTGCACAGAGACATTCAGAGGAACAGGGGCAGGGAGTCGAGTGCTTGGATTTAAAGAGCATTATGCAGTAGTTTTCCCCTTCTTAAATAGAGGGAATCGTTAGACAGGGTAAGGGGACTTAATGAAATAAATGATGAGGTTCACTGTTTTAGAAAATCATTGTATAATCAAGACATTCAATTAGCGTTGTCAGTGTCCTTATGTAAAGGCATCTTTAAACTGTGCTTTTTTAAGGGAAAGATTTTCCAAAGAGACACTTGTGAAATCTTAGATGGAATTGAACTTTATGCCCAATTTTATGGAAAAAAAAATACCTTAATCAATGGCTATTCTGACTGCATTTGGTTATTAGCCCCGTTTTAATTTTATGTTGTTAATTTTAGTCCCTTCCAGATATGCAGCATATTCAGGAAGAAAACCTATCTTCCCCACCATTGGGCCCTCCCAGCTATCTACAAGTGTCCAAAGATTCTGCCAGTGCTAGTAGCAAGAACTCTTCCTGTGACACGGACGACTTTGTTTTGGTTCCACACAACATCTCGTCAGACCACTCATGTGAGACACTTTTGTACTTGTACACATTATGTTTCTTAGTTTTCTAGATGAGCCTTTTTTTTTTTTAACCTGTGTTTCACACTCTCTTGTTTAGGGTACCTTTTCAATGGGGATTTTATTTAGTTGTTTGCATTCTCAGAATTATATACTCATTTTTCTAAGATTTGCTCAGTCATCTTCCATAAAATGTTAAGTTTGGATTCTTTATGTAGATGGAAATTATAGGAAATGATCTCACATTAGTTAAATTGTATCCAAACAGAAAGGAGAGAAGCCAGTATAATGGCAAAATTAACTTTAGGAAAAGGAATTCAAGGAGTAACTGATTTGGGAAAAAACCTAAGAGTTGAATCTTAAAAACAATCTGGGTGTCCTTCAGAACATAAGCTGAGGAATGTGCACCGTCAATATATAGGAAGGATTTTTATAAAGGAACTAGAAACTACGTTGACTAAACGCAGTGATCTTTGGAACACTGAAGGATACCAGCCAGACCTACAAAAAAGAGAAGGTAGGCAGAACCATTACAAAGGAAGGAACCATGCTTTGGTATTGAAGGAATAGTGTCAGAAGAACTGGAAGGTTGCTCACTTTGTAGTTTAATGGTACCGAGTGTTGACTCTGTGCAGGTGCTGATGGTGGAGGAGGTAGTGTCAGAGGTCTGTTCAGCTGCTTGTCAAGTACCTGTTTAATTTAATCCCTGCTTGTGCTGGGCTCCGTGCCCTATTCCCAGACCAAACACCACACACACGCGAGGTCTTCCAGCTGGGGCAGGGAGGATCCATGCACCACGGTAGCAGGACAGCTGGGAGTTTCCTTAATTCATCCCATATGGTGGTTCCATTTCTTTAAAAAAAGTAACAGACTTTTTAAATGATGAAATATTTCAAGCAAAATAACACAGGAGATATCCAGGTAACCTGCTATCCTGATTTTATGTATGTCAACATTTTGCCATATTTGCTGCAGATTTCTTTTTTAGAGAAATACAATGCTTTGGGTGCAGCTAAAGCACTTTTCCCTTCTGCTCTTGTCAGAGATGTAATCTTCCTGTAGATAGTTCTACGCTTCTGCATACAAAATGGAGTATTTTTGTGTTTTTAGAATTTGTGCCTATAGTTTGCTCTTTTTTTTTTTTAAAGAATGAGATAAACTCATATATCGATAATGGGGCACACACCAAGGTACATGTTAAGTAAAGGCAGAGACGGCTGCAGAACGTTACTGTCTGAGCAAAAAAGTAGTCTTGCAGTTTTCTATGGTTTGCTTTTTTATTCATACTTTTGATATGTAGCCAGACACATGTCTAGATATGTTGTAGTATCTAAATTTTATAGTAAAAATGAACCACAGTTTATCCATTTCCTTACCAATGCATCCTTGGGTTGTTTCTGCCTATTCACTGTTATCAAATGCATTATCACAGATGTCCTTGTGCTCATGTGCCAGAATTTCTTCCAAGTAGATACCCTAGATATGCGTGACTTCAGCGCGATAAAATATCAGTGCGTGTAAGTTGGGGAAAAGGAGCAGTGGCTGCCATGCTGCCCCGGTGATGTGGGCGTTGTGTAGCGGGCGGGTGGGTGCTCCTGCTGTCGTGTTCTTCAGAGCTCCCCTGGGTGTTCTTGGCCGTTTTTCACCATATATAGCTTAATTTCAGTGTGGCAGATTCTACAAAACACCCCGTTGGGGTTTTGATGGGAATCACGTTAACCCTGTTGAGGGACAGTTAGGCTATGTGTAATATTGTATGGTCTGCTCGAGAGCGTGTGTGTAGGTTTCTCCATGTACCTAGGCTTTCTTTAATGTCTTTTGATAAATCCATTTACTTTTCCACTCAAGGGCTCTTCTGTGCCCTTTGTCTTATTCTAGTTATCTTTGTTTTTTTTGTACTGATGTCAATGTCTCTTTTTTTATTTTTATTTTTATTATTTAAAAAACTTTTTCAACACTGCTCTTGTCCAGGTCTTTGTCTTTTCAGATCCAGGGGCAGTTCTCAGTCCTCGTCTTGATGTAGCCCCAGTGTGGTCGTAGTTGACCACACCCTTCTTTTTAATTATTAGAAATGTGTTACTGGGAAATATACCATACATACAAGATATTTAAAACAGCTACACAGTTTTAAAGTAGCAGTATGACAAATGTCTGTGTATCATTCTCTGATTTTCCATCTTTTTGTCTTAATGCTCTACCTTTAGGGAAATTTCCTTAACTCTTTTTCTAACATTTCTATTGAGTTTTTCATTTATGCTTTCATATTATTAATTTTCAGAAGTTCTTTTTTCCCCTCTGAGTGTTGTTCTTGTTTCAGGGTGCAATTTTTTCTTGCTTTATCTTTGAGGATATTGATGGAAGTTGTGTTTTTTTGGTGTGGGTTGTTTTTTTGTTTGTTTTTAAACTTTTCCCTGCACAGTATTTGTGCCGGTTTGAATGTATTGTGTCCCCCAAATGCCATGTCTTTGACGTCTTGTGGTACAGACGTTTTGGTGCTGGTTAGATTTGCTTGGAATGTGCCCCACCCAGCTGTGGGTGATGATTTTGATGAGATGTTCCCATGGAGGCTTGGCCCCGCCCATTCAGGGTGGGCCTTGATCAGTGGATCCATATAAATGAGCTGACTCAAAGAGAGGGAACTTAGTGCAGCTGTGAGTGATGTTTTGAAGACGAGCAAGCTTGCTAGAGAGGAACGTCCTGGGAGAAAGCCGTTTTGAAACCAGAACTTTGGAGCAGACGCCAGCTGCCTTCCCAGCTAACAGAGGTTTTCCGGACGCCATTGGCCATCCTCCAGTGAAGGTACCCGATTGCTGAGGTGTTACCTTGGATGCTTTGTGGCCTTAAGACTGTAACTGTGTAGCGAAATAAAGCCCCGTTTTATAAAAGCCTATCCATCTCTGGTGTTTTGCATTCTGCAGCATTAGCAAACTAGAACAGTATTTCTTTCTTACAGGTAGTTTTTTCTTTTTTCTTTTTTTTTCCAATTTGTTTGGGACTCTGGTTTTCATATTAGATGTTTTACTTGAATGTCTAGATTGTTCTTTGCTCCTAATTAAGAATGGAGAGTTAAAAAGTTGTTTGAAAGCCCTGTATGTGGGTGAGCCTCTACGTTGGGTGACATGGCTGGGCCGTTTCTTTGGGGTGTTCATTTTTGGGAAGCCTGCTCAGTTCCCCAGAGAGACTCATCCAGTCTTCTGCCTAAAGAGAATAGACCTCATACCATTGCAGGGAGAAGGGACAAATGGGAAAGGCGGCTGGCGGTCTCAATAGTCAGCACTTAAAATTGCACTCAGTATGCCCCCTCCCCACTTTGCCCACGGTGGTGGCTTGGCCTTTAGGGCCTTCCACTCACCCTTGTGTCCTGCAGGCCAGAGGCTCTTCCTGTCCTCTCCCAAGTGTAAACATCCCCCCTCTTGCTGGAGTGGGGTAAGGGCATTGCCACAGCTGCACAGCTGGGGAAAGGATACAGAATGTTAACTGCTTTTAAATAGTCTGACTTTTTTTAAATGCAGTTTTATTGAGATATATTCACATACCATATAATCTATCCAAAAGATACAATCAGCGGCTCACAGTATCGTCATATAGTTGTGCATTGATCGCCACAATCAATATGGAACATTTTCATTGCTCCAAACTGGAGAAAAAAATAAAAAAGGAAAGAACACCCAAAACATTCCATACCCCCTACTCCCTCATTATTTATATATTTTTTGTCTTTATTTTATTACTCATCTGCCCGTACATTGGATACATTCACAAGGTTTTCACAACCATGATAAAAGCTATATAGTTATACATCAACACCATTCATTACCAAAAGTTTTCCCTCACCCCAAACAAAAGCTCTGTACCTATTAAGCATTAACTCCTCATTCCCCACACCCCACCCCAGCCTCTGGCAATCTGTATTCTAATTTTTGAATCCTGTGAAATTATTTGCATATACTAATTAGACAGGTGAAATCATTTGTTTGTCTTTTGTGTCTGCCTTATTTTACTCAATATGATGTTTTCAAGGGACATCTGTGTTGTCACATGTATGCTTCATTCTTTTTTACAGTTGAATAATATTTTGTATGTATACACAGCATTTGTCAATCCATTCTTCCATTGGTGGACACTTGAGTTGCTTCCAGCTTTTGGCAGTTGTGAATAATGCTGTTATGAACTTCAGTGTGCCAATGTCTGTTTGATTCCTTGCTTTCAGTTTTTTTTGGTATATGTCTAGAAGTGGGATTCCCAGGTCATATGGTAATTATGTACCTAACTTTCCTAGAAGCCACCAAACTATTTGCTGTACTAGCTGCACCATTTTATATTCCCACCAACAGTGTGAGGGTTCTTTTTTCTCCACACCCTTGCCAACACTTGTTATTTTCCATTTTTTCAATAGTAGCTATTCTATAGGTGTGAAATGGTATTTTGTGGTTTTGATTTGCTTTTCCCTGATGGCTACTCAAAGTTCTGTACCTTTCCATATGAATTTTATGATTGGCTTTTCCATTTTGCAAGGAAGGGCATTGGAATTTTTATTGGAAATGCATTGCATTTGTCAACTGCTTTTGATAGAATTGACATCTTAACAATATTTAGTCTACCAGTCCATGAACATGGAATGTCCTTACAGTTATTTAGGTTTTCCTTGTCTTCCTTCAGCAATGTTTTGTTGTTTTCCATGTGCAGGAAGTCCCTTACATCCTTGATTAGATTTATTCCTAGGTATTTGATTCTTTCAGTTGCCATTAGAAGTTTTTTTTCTTGATTTCCTCTTCCCATTGTTCATTACTAGTATATAGAAACATCACTGATTTTTGGGTAGATTTTGTACCCCACCATTTTGCTGAGTTCACTTATTAGCTGTAGTAGGTTTGTTGTGGACTTTTCAGGATTTCTATATATAGGATCATAACATCTGCAAATAGGGAAACTTTCCCTCTTCCTTTTGCAGTTGTATGCCTTTGATTTCTTTTTCTTGCCTAATTGCTCTTCTAGAACTTCCAGTACAGTGTTGAATTAACAGTGGTGACAGTGGGTGTCCTTTCCTGCTCTTGATCTTAGGGTGAAGCTTTCAGTCACTCACCGTTGAATATGATGTTAGTTGTGGGTTTTTCACATAAACCTTTTATCAGGTTGAGGAAGTTTCCTTCTATTCCTAGTTTTCTGACTGTTTTTATCAAGGTGGGATGCTGGATTTTGTCATTTGCCTTTTCTGAGTTAAATGAAATGATGTGCATTTTTTTCCTTTATTTTATTAATATGATATGTTAATTGACAAATTTGTTGAACCACACTTGCATTACTGGGGTAAGAGCCACTCGATTATGGTATATAATCCTTTTAATGTGCTGTGGATTCAGTTTACTGGTATTTTTTTGAGGATTTTTGCGTCTGTATTCATGAGGTATGTTGGTCTGCAGTTTTCCTGTGGTATCTATCTGGCTTTGGTATTAGGGTAATTCTGGTCTCATAGAGTGGATTGGGAAATGTTCCTCCCTCTTCAGTTTTTTTGAAGAGTTTGAGCAGGATTGGTGTTAAGTCGTCTTTTGAGTGTTTGGTAAAATTCACCAATGAATCCATCTGGTTCTGTGCTTTTCTTTGTTAGGAGGTTTTTGATTGCTGATTCAATCTCATTACTTGTTGAGATCTTCTGTTTCTTCTTGGGTCAGTGTAGGTAGTTTGTGTACTTCTAAGAAAGTGTCTGTTTCATCTAGTTACCAAATTTGTTGGCATACAATTGTTCAAAGTATCCTCTTATACTCCTTTTTATTTCTGTGGCTTTGTTAGTAATTTTCCCTCTTTTATTTCTGATTTTAGTTCTTTGTGTTTGCTGTCTTTTCTGTCACTCTAGCTAAATATTTGTCAATTTTTTTGATCATTTCAAGGAACCAACTTTTGGTTTTGTTGATTCTTTCTGTTTTTTGTTTTTTTTTTTTTAATTTTCTATTTCACTTATCTCCAATCTTTGTTGTTTCCTTCCTTCTGTTCACTTTGGATTTGGCTTGCTCATTTTTTCTAGTTTCTCCAGGTGTGAGGTTAGGTCTCTGTTGAGATCTTCCTTCTTTTTTAATGTAAACATTTAGAGCTATAGATTGTCCTCTCCCACTGCCTTTGCTGCATCCTGTAAGTCTTGATATGTTGTGTTTTCGTTTTCATTTACCTGGAGATATTTCCTAATTTCCCTTGTGATTTCTTCTTTGATCCTTTTGTTGTTTAATTTCCACATAATTGTGAGTTTTCCAGTTCCCCCATTACTGCTTTCTTGCTTCATTCCATTGTTGTCAGAGAAGATGTATTTATGATTTTAGCATTTTAAAATTTATTGAGACATATTTTGTGACCTAGTATATTGTCTATCCTGGAGAACTAGCCATCCTGGAGAATGACCCACGTGCACTAGAGAGGAATGTGTATTCTGCTGCTGTTGGGTGAAGTCTTCTTTGTATGTCTGTTAGGTCTAGTTGGTTTATAGTATCATTCTAGTCTTCTCTCTCCTTATTGATCTTCTCTGTTGGTGTTCTATCCATTATTGAAAGTGGTGTATTGAACTCTTTTTCATTGTCATACTGTCCATTTTTGCCTTCAAATCTGTCATTGTCAATATTTGCTTTGTATATTTTGGGGCTCTGCTATTAGGTACATGATATAGTTATTGCTGTTTATATTTCCTTGTGGAATTGACCCCTTAATCAGTAGATAGTGTCTTACTTTGTCCCTCTTAACAGTTTTTCAAGTAAAGTTATTTTACCTCATACTTGTACATATACCCTGGCTTTCTTTTGGTTCCTATTTGCATGGAATATTTTTTTCTTCCTTTTACTTTCAACCTACTTTTGTCTTTGAATTTAAGGTGAGTCTCTTCTGAACAGCATATAGTTGGGTCATGCTTTTATATCCATTCTGCCATTGCCTGCCTTTTGATGGGAGAGTTTAATCCATTTACATTTATAGTCACTACTGATTTGTAGAACTTTGTTCTGCCCTTTTATTATATGGTCTTTGTATGTCTCATACCTTTTTGTCCCTCAATTCTTCCATTACTGCCTACTTTATTTGTTTTTTATAGTGAACCATTTCGAGTCCCTTCTCATGTCTCATATTTTTTCAGATATTTTCTTTGTGGTTACCATGGGCTTACATTTAACATCCTAAATCTATAACAATCATGTTTAATTTAATACCAACTTAACTTGAATAGCATATACAAACTATGTTCCTATATCCCTCTATCTCCCTACCTTTTTGTAGTACTTGTTACACGTTGTATCTTTATACATTGTGTGTCCAAAACCATAAATTTATCATTACTTTTTTTAATATTCATTTTATTGAGATATAGTCACATACCACTCAGTCATACAAAACAAATCGTACATTCGATTGTTCACAGTACCATTGCATAGTTGTACATTACTTTTTATGTATTTGCATTTTAGAACCTGTAAGAAGTTAAAGGTGGAGTTACATACACAAAATACAATACAATGGTACTGGCATACTTAATTACCCGTGTGGTTACCTCTACTGGAAATATTTATTTCTTTATGCTGCTTTGATCTACTCTCTAGTGTCCTTTCCTTTCAATCTGAAGAACTCCCTTTGGCATTGCTTTTAGGGCAGCCCTGGTGTTGATGAACTCCCTCAGTGTTTGTTTATTTGGAAATGTTTGAATTTCTACCTGATTTTTGAAAGACAGTCTTGTATAGAAAATACTTATCGGCAATTTTTTTCTATTGTCACTTTAGATATATCATCCCACTATCCTCTTGCTTCCTTGCTTTCTAAGGAGAAATTGGCTCTTAATCTTTTAGGACTCCTTTATACATGGCACATTGCTTTTCTCTTGCAGCTTTTGGAACTCTCTCCTTTTCCTTGACATTTGACAGTTTGGTTATAGTGTGTCTGGGCATGGCTCTCTTTGAGTTTATCCTCTTTGGGCTTCTTGTGTGTATATATTCATGAATGTATATATTCATTGTACATTCAGTACAATGCTGTAACTGTGTTCTATACCTCTGAGGAGGATGGCTTTGCTAACAGAAAGAAACACTATTTCATTGAATATTCCTTCTTCATCAGTAGCTCCAATCTGCTATTGAAACCCTCTAGGGAATTTTTTATTTCAGTTATTGTGATCATCAACTCTAGTATTTCTGTTTGGTTCCTTTTTATAATTTCTATTTTTTATTCAGATTCTTACTTTGTTCATATACCATTTTCTTGATGTCCTTAACTTATTTCTCCATGTTTTCTTTTATTCTTTCAGCATGTGTAAGATCATTTTTAAAAAGTCTTTATGTCCCTGGTCTGGTGTTCTTCATTGATTGTTTCTCATGTTTTATCTTGTTCCTTTGGATGGGCCATCAATTCTTGTTTCTTTGCCTGTCTTGTAATTTTCTGTTGCATGCTGTTTATTTAATATTTAGTCCCTGAGGTTTCTGTTCCTTAAGTTTGTATCCAATTAGTGATATGACAGAGATTTCCTTGAGTTCCAGGAGGTGACAAAAACAAACAAATGCAAAAAAACACCTTTCATAGTCTTTGCAAATTGGCTCTGTGTTCAGTGGTGTTCTCCATCAGAGTTCAGCCCTCCTACCAAGAATGTCAGCCCAAGGCAAAAGCCCCGGACCCTCTCAGTCTTTTCTGAGCATGCATCTTGTCCTGGTCATGTGCTTGCTCATGGCCTTCAGAATGTCCCCTCTTCTTCCTATGAAATAGACGCCCCCTCCCTGCCCAGGTGCTCTGTTGTAGGTATTAAAGCTGGCACACCTTTGTCCTTGGCCACTTTGGTTGGATCATTACGTACATTGAGTTAGCTGTCTACGAGCTACCTCTGTGTGCAAGGCAAGTTCCCAGATAGTGAGCCAGAAACGAGAGTGTAGTTGACTTGTACAGGCTGCCACCGGATCGATTGGCTCAGACATACACGCACCCCAAAATGTGCATAGGGGTTACTTCTCTCCCTCATAATGAGACCGGGGTCCCCCCCTGAGAGCACAGGCTGGCCCCACAGTGACCCGGGGAGTGGGGGGGGAGAGGCTGCAAGGGTACCAGGGGCTTTTTCTACTGTGTTTAAGTTACATTTTATTGATTCTGAGCTCACCCAGTTTAGTACAATGCTGTAACTGTGTTCTAGACCTCTGAGGAAGATGGCTTTGCCGTTTTGGTAGTTGTCCAGAGATACCGTGAGGGAACAGAGCCCTGGATCATCTCCTGCTGCCGTCTTGGTCGACCCGGCCGTGTCCCTTCGGTTTCTTTTAATCTGTACGTTTCTTCTGTGTTTTTTTGTTTTCTTAGCATTTACTTGTTGAAGAAGCTGTGTCATTTGCCTGTAAAACTTCCCATTCTGGGTTTTGCTTATTAGACTAGCCTGATAGTAATTTAGTAAGTTTCTCTGTACCTTGTATTCAGGTTTGATTTGGGGGAGGGCACAATACTTCAGAGGTGACATTGTGTCCCCTCCATGGCATCACCGTAGGAGGCACTTAGTGTCTGCTTGTCTCTTTTTTTGTGATAAGACCTGATTTAGGTGTTATCAGCCTGATTCATCCATTTTAAAATTCCCTGTTGGCTTTTCACCTAATAGTTTGAGCAACATTGGTGATCGTTATCAAGATCTAGTGTTTCATTAGGGGCTGCAAAGATAAATTTTATGATTACCCTTTCTTTTATCAGCTGGAATTCTTTTATAAAGAACTTTCCCTTAACAATATTTGATTACCCTGAGGTAACCTTATTTCCTTTTATTTACCAGATTTCAGGATAATGAGTTGGTTCCCCGGCAGCCTCCAAAGGCTAATGGTAATTGGTTTTTAACAGATCAGTAATGAATGCACATATTTTAAAAATACTTGATATGTTTCAGTTTATAGTCATTATTCCTTTTGGTGTTCAACTCGTCCCATCCTTCACTAGTAGGAGCCCTTCAAGGTGACTCCTGTGTTCTGTTGTCACAGCTGATCTTCCATGGCTTCCTTGCTTTCTGGTGTTTCTTAAACAAGCATTATAATGGAACTGATGACAGGTTTCTTTTCCTTTTAGATGATATGCCAATGGGAACTGCTGGCAGACGTGCTTCAAGTGAATTCTTGGTGTGTGGAGGGTATGTTTACATATATTTTACTGAAGGAATTTTCATATTATTTTTGTGAGTGAAGTTACAGAACTTTATGTTCTGATTCCAAGATTTTTGTCATTTTACAAATTACCATTTCTTTTGCTTCTTTTTGTAATAGAGAAGTTAAAGATTTACAGAAAAATCATGCATAAAATATATAGAATACAGAGTTCCCATATACCATCCTATTAACATCTTGCATTAGTGTGGTACATTTGCTGTAATTCATGAAAGAACATTTTTATAACTGTACTATTAGCTGTAATCCATCATGTACAACAGGGGTCCCTGTGTTGTACAGTCCTATGTGATTTTTTCCCTAGTAACATTTACACAACCTAAAATTTCCCCTTTTAACCACATTCACATACATAATTCAGTGCTGTTAATTACTTTCCCAATGTTGTGCTCCCGTAACCACCAGCCAACACCAAAACTTTACAGTCAACCCAAATAGGAACTCTGTACAATTTAAGCATTAACTCCCGCTTGCCTACTCCCAGCCCAGCCCCTGGTAACTAGATTCTAGATTTTGACCCTCTCTGAGTGTGCTTATTCTAAGTGTTTCCTATAATTGAGATCACAACGATATCTGTCCTTTTATGTCTGGCTCATTTCACTCAACATGACGTCTTCAGGGCTCATCCATGTCATTGCATTTATTTGGGCTCCATTCCTTTTACGGGTGAATAATATTCCATTGTGTATATGTTCCACATTTTATTTATACATTCATTGGTTGACTATTTGTTTTTAATATGAAATATTTTAACCAAAGTTCAGAGAAAAGCAAAGTGTGTAGAATGATGTAATGATTACGTGGACACTCATCCCTTCACTTTGTTAAATCCTAACATTTTGCCTGATAAAAACGTTTTTTAAAAGAAATAAAAGGTCATAAGGACAGTTGAAACCGTATAGATACATATAAATGAATATATGTTTATATGTTATCCACTTGTAGAAAATAATATTTTTATATGTTTTATATAGGAGGCATAATATTATATGTATTATTTCCAAAAAAGTTTTTTTCACTCACCAAGTAAGAGTTAGAAGTCTAAGATGTGATTTTAAATGTGCTGGCCTGCAGTAAGTAGTGAAGAAAGTAAGGGAGCCTGGACTTGAGAGATAGGTGAATACAGGAAGAGACTGGCTTTCTCTACTCTTTTGTTTGTTTTCTTTTTTATTTTGTCTTGGTATCAGATGTCTGTAAAGAGACATGGGTTGGTCAGCTTTTGCTAGGTTAACAAACAACACCCAAACTTCAGTGGCTTAGAAAGCAAGGATTTATTTCTCATGGTGACTGCTGGCTGTGGATCTGCTGCGAATCAGCTGCGACTCTGCCTCACAAACCTTCATTCTGGGATCCAGGTTGAAAGAGCAGCCCCTGTTTGGGGCATGGTGTGTTCTCAGAGGGAAAGAGCAATGGCAGAAAGGAAGTTTTGAGGGCCATGACTTGGCTCTGCCAAAATAAAATGCCATGGAAACGCACTAAATTGGTACTAGGGATTTTGGGACTATGTAGTAAAATAGGCTAAACCAAAAGTTCCGTTAGTGTCTCAGTGATTTTTTTGTGATGCCTCTAGGCTAATAGAAATACTTAACAGTTCCATTTGTACAAAGTTGTGCCCAAACTTAATTGTAGTTTGAGAATGTGACAGTAGTAGAGTAGTTTGCATAGTGTCTGAGAGATGTCACTGTGTTTCCTTCAAAAACGTAATAAAGTATTCCAGGGTACCCTTCTGCATTTGCAGTGGCACCCTAGGGTGCTACAACACATAGTTTGGGAACCATAGGGTTAAGCAGCTTTTTTACAAATGTGTCCTCTGCCTTTCTTTGAGAATATGTTCATATGGGAAGTGTGTGTCTCCAGATCTTCACTTTTTTTGGTGTGCTCTCCTTTCTTAAGTTGTCTTTGTCCCCCTTTTCGGCTTTCCTCTGAGGAGTATAGCTCTTGAGCTTTTCTGTTCTTCACTAATGAGTGCACTGTCACCGAACGAAATACTTCTTAGTAATAATTCCTCTCCAGTGTCGGTACTGCAGGGAGTATGAGAATTCATTCCTTATGCACTCAGGCAAAAAGTAGGTGCACACGTAGGAGCCTGGCTCTTAAAGTTTTGAAGGCCAGGTGCCATCAGCCACCGGCAGAGGCCAGCTGCACCCCCAGGATGTGACGCCTTAGGGTGCACCTTCTCTGGCTGGATTGGTAACTTTCTCACTGCCTCCCTCACAGCCACTCACTTCTTTCTCGCTGGACCCTCCTCCTGCTTTACATTGCAGCTGTAGGCCCGTACACAGCATAGGCCCTTACTTCTCTGTGCTGCTGTGGCTCCTGGGTAACTGACAGCTCTTCCTCCTCCCCCTGGCTCACCACCATTTAATACCACGGGTCTCAGCTCACAGCAATGGCTAGGCGTTTGGGTGCAGGGATTCGGCTTCCTGAGAAGTCTTATATGCATAGGTCCTTCCCTCCTCTCTCCCTCTGTCCCTGGTATTATACTCTAGCTGTATATTAATTACAGCTGTAATTAAGTGGGGAAAAACGGGAGATTCAATTTTTTTCTTACATAGTCATAAAGAGCAGGATGTGAGTAGATGAAGCAAGGCTTTGCTGGCCTGTGGCCGCCTCGGATTTTGTAGGAGCCGACTCCAATGCTTGTTACAGGACTGGGCCTCACTGTGCACATGAATGCCCAGAAAGTTCTTTAAATGACAAATGTGGTTTGTGGCTTGATGTATTTTGTTTGTTTTTACTTAAAATTTTTTTTAAGTTAAAGAAGTTGTAGGTTTACAGAAAAATCATGTAAAAAGCACAGCATTCCCACATACCTGCTTATTGTTGACACTTGACATTAGTGTGATACCTTTATACAATTGAATATTAAAATCGTACTGTTAACTATAGTCCGTAACTTACGTTAGGTGTATTTTCCTGGTATACTACCCTATTATTAACACCTTGAATTAGTGTATAATTCATGAAAGAATATTTTTATACTTGTTCTATTAACTGTAACCGATTGTCTACAGTAGGGTTCACTGTGTTATGCAGTACTATGTTTTATCTTTTAAGTTTTATTCTAGTAACACATACAGCCTAAAATTTCCCCTTTTAACCACATTCACACATAATTCAGTGCTGTTGATTATACTCACAGTAATCCATCACCACCATCCATTTCCAAAAGTTTGCAGTCAGCCTAAGTGGAAATTCTATACAAATGAAGCATCAGCTCCCCATTCTCTACCCCCAGTCCATTCCCCAGTAACCTCTATTCTAGATTCTAACTCAATGAGTTTTCTTATTTTAATTAGTTCATGTCAGTGAGGTCACACATCATGTATAAGCTAGTCCTTTTGTGACTAGCTTATTTCACTCAGCATGATGTCCTCATGTTTCATCCATGTTGTCACTGCTTCAGAACTTCATTCCTTCTCACTGCTGAATATTATTCCGTTGTGTGTATAGACCACATTTGGTTTATCCATTTATCTGTTGATGGACACTTGGGTTGCTTCCGTCTTTTGGCAATTGTGAATAGTGCTGCTGTGAACATCAGTGTGCAGATATTTGTTTGTGTTTCTGCTTTCAGTTCTTCTGGCTATTTGCCTAGTAGTGGGATTGCCAGGTCCTATGGCAGTTCTCTGCTTAGCTTCCTTAGGAACCACCAAACTATCTTTCACAGCGGCTGCACCATTTTATGTTCCTTCCAGCAATGAATGAGTGCTCCTGTTTCTCCACATCCTCTCCAGCACTTGTAAATTTCTGTTTTTTTAAATAGTAGCCATTCTAGTGGGTGTGAAATGATATCTCGTTGTGGTTTTGATTTGCATTTCCCTAGTAATTAGTGATCTTGAGCTTTTCTTTTCCTGTGCTTTTTAGCCTTTTGCATATCCTTTTTGGAGAAATGTTTTTTCAAATTTTTGCCCGTTTTTTAATTGGGTTGTTTGTCTTTTTATTGTTGAGTTGAAGGATTTCTTTATATATTCTGGGATATTAAACCCTTATTGGATATGTGTTTTCTGAATATTTTCTCTCGTTTTGTAGGTTGTCTTTTCGAGGCAAAGTCCTTTGATGCACAAGAGTGTTTAATTTTGAGGAGTTCTCATTTATCTATTTTTTTCTTGCTTTGGGTGTATAGTTTAAGAAACCATTGCCTAACACAAGATCCTGAAGATGCTTCCCTACATTTATTTCTAGGAGTTTTATAGTCCTGATTCTTGTATTTTGGTCTTTGATCCATTTTTAGTTCTTTTTTTATAGGGTAAGAGGTAGGGGTCTTCTTTCATTCTTTTGCATATGGATTCCCAGTTCTCCCAGCACCATTTGTTGAAGACACTGTTCTTTCCAGTTGAGTGGGCTTGGTATTGGTTTTATGTGTTTCTAACAAGATTATTTCTTATTCACATACAGAACTGAGCATTCGTCTTTTTCTGGAATTTTCTCTAAATATCACCAATGGGTCACATGGAAGAAAAAGGTCTTAACCAGTTTTTCTTTCCTTTTTAAATATTGTGGTTGCAGGCAGTGCCAGCCTGCCATGTCTCCTCACAGTGAGACGGCACCCGTCCCAGTTCCGACTCAGGTGAGGAACTATCAGCGCATCGAGCAGAACCTTACGTCTCCTGCCAGCTCTGGCGCAAATCCACATGGGTCTCCAAGGTAAGCCAGTACTTAGTTTCCTTTTAAAATTTTTGTCTTAAAAACTTTTGTTGTCATTATTGAAAGGTCTGTTACTTTCCAGGGTACACTTATTTAGACTCTTAAATTTATCTGTGAGACATTGTACAAAATTGGACAATAAAAAATCTTTTGTGATGGGTCCATTTAAATGGTTGGCAGAATAATATAGGATGCATATGTATGTATTTGTCCCCAAGTAAAATTAGTTTTGAGAAGTGAGGGGAGAACTTTAGGAGATGAAATCCCATCAGGTGTAGCAGATTATTTATGTGTATTTATTTCATCTACATCCTGAGACCCCAGTGAGGTGGTGGCAAAGGAATGACAAATGTATAAGTCCAGAAAGACAGAAAAAAATAGGAGTAGGTGTTGAGTAGGTGGTAATTTGGGAAGCAGGAAGAGACCGAAGAGAGGGGCACGTGCTCCAGCAGGGCAGGTGTCGGTGTGTGTGCGGGCGGGAGTGCTGGCAGAACAGGAGCCCCTGCCCCACGGGGCCGCAGTGAGCCCGGGTGGAGGGAGGAAGTGAGGGATAAGCTGAAAGGGAAAACCCAAACCAGGAGGGAGTAGCAAGAATGCAGAGAAAAGAAGAAAACTTAATAAAAAAAAAACAAAAACAGGACTCTCAGGGATGGAGAAGATATTGCGTCCATTACAGTATACCGAATAACAGATTGAATGCGGAGGCAGTTATGAGAATCCAGCTGTCTTTTATTCAGCCAGATATTAGAGATTTGCAAAAATGTAAAATAATGGCACACTTCTCACTAATTTATTTTGTTTCAGAGATAAATAATTTGGAATATAGTTATTTTTCATCAAATCATGTTATTTATATTATATGTGATGAGTGTTTTAATGAAGTAAGAAATTAAAATTTTTTCAGTTTTAATTTCTAATATTGTAAATATCAATATGTATAAGTTATATAAGCCGAACATTTTGGGGTTCTCAAAAATTTTTAGCAGTGTAAAGAGCACCAGAGATGCAAAAGACCTTTTATGTAAAAACAAGGGGAATTGACTTTATATTCAGTGTGCTTGTATATGCATAAAGAAGCTCTGGAAGGATAGTCTTAAAACTAAAAACAGCGGTTACTTCATGAGTAGGATTGGGGAGTGCTGGGAATTAGGCAGAGAGAATGCAAGAGTGGGAAGGAGACTTCACTATATGTAATTTTATTTTATATTTACATTGTATTTGTACCCTGTGACTATATTGCCATATCACTATGGGTTTCAGAAAACAAACAAACAAAAAACACAGGAATAAAGGGAGATCCTGAAACCTGCCAGAGAATGGTATTGGCATTAAGCAGAAGAATGCCAGGTGCTAGAAGACAGTGAATAGATACCTTGAACAGGAGCAAAAAAAGATGTGGAGGCTGGCAAAAGGCAAAGTACAAATTGAAAAGTGATCTTGAAAAATGGCTCGTGCTTTGGGTAAGAACAAGGAGTGCCTGTGTCCTTCTCACCTTGCAGCTGCTGCTTTCACCCGGTCCCACCCCACATCCATCTCAGAGGACAGTAGTTTAGTCAGCTGGGGATGGCCATGAAACACGCGCGAGAGAGAGGCAAAATCAGGAAATTAATGGGGAAACTGCAGCTTTGCTGCATGAGGTTACATTCCTGGTTGGGGTGAGTGGTGGTCCAGCCACAAAGTTAACATGGAGGTTCTGGGAATGAGAAAACAATAGGAGGGCCAGCTGAGTTCTTCACATATCCCTGAACGTGTGGGAAACCACGTGCATATACAGGGGAAGCCTGAGAAAATTCAACAGAAAGTAAAATCTGAGGGAGATGTGTGAGTTGGCTGAATTTTGAGTGTGCTCTACCAGGTTCATATTCAGATTGATTGGCAGAGAGCCCCGTGGGTCATGGTGTTTAGTACAGCCTCTGCCCAATCATCAGGTAATTACTAAGC
Source organism: Choloepus didactylus (assembly GCF_015220235.1). Lineage (NCBI taxonomy): Eukaryota > Metazoa > Chordata > Mammalia > Pilosa > Megalonychidae > Choloepus > Choloepus didactylus. The sequence continues at coordinate 2,239,659 of NC_051324.1, read as the reverse complement.
TAGGCAGACACAGGGTGGCCCCTAGGTAGGAAACTAGTCCAAAAAAAAAAGAAAAAAAAAACACACTATAGAGCACAGATGTCAGTAAATGTATACCACGGAGGAGTCAGTGCTATTTAAATCCAGGCATCTTACAGAAGTAAAGAATCCCCACAGAAAAATAATTCAGAACTCAGAGTTACTACAGTCTGTTACCTGAAATGTCCACTTTTCAGTAAAAAGTTAGGAGACATGCAAAGAAATAGGAAAAAGTGATCCCTGATCGGAGAAAAAAGTAGAAAAAGTCAGTATCTGACTGAGCCCAGATAGTGCAGTTGGCAAACAAGGACTTCAAAGCAGCTATTGTAAACATGTTCAGAGAATTAAAAGAAAATACCATGGCAGTGACTTTTTTTTCCTGTTTTTTAAAATTTATTAATTTGTTTTTTTAATATTCATTTTATTGAGATATATTCACATACCATGCAGTCATACAAAACAAAGCGTACATTCAGTTGTTCACAGTACCATTACATAGTTGTGCATTCATCACCAAAATCAATTCCTGACACCTTCATTACCACACATACAAAAATAACAAGAGTAATAATTAAAGTGAAAAAGAGCAATTAAAGTAAAAACACTGGGTGCCTTTGTTTGTTTGTTTTTTTCCTTCCCCCGTTTTTCTACTCATCCATCCATAAACTAGACAAAGGGGACTGTGGTCCTTATGGCTTTCCCAATCCCATTGTCACCCCTCATAAGCTACATTTTTATACAATCGTCTACAAGATTCATGGATTCTAGATTGTAGTTTGATAGTTTCAGGTATCTACCACCAGCTACCCTAATTCATTAGAACCTAAAAAGGGTTGTCTGTATTGTGAATAAGAGTGCCCCCCAGAGTGACCTCTCGGCTCCTTTTGGAATCTCTCTGCCACTGAAGCTTATTTCATTTCCTTTCATTTCTCCCTTTTGGTCAAGAAGATGTTCTCTATCCCACGATGCCGAGTCTACATTCCTTCCCGGGAGTCATATTCCAGGTTGCCAGGGAGATTCACTCCCCTGGGTGTCTGATCCCACGTAGTGGGGAGGGCAGTGTTTTCACCTGCCAAGTTGGCTTAGTTAGAGAGAGAGGGCCACATCTGAGCAACAAAGAGGCATTCGGGAGGAGGCTCTTAGGCACAATTATAGGGGGCCTAGCCTCTCCTTTGCAAACCCTTTTTAAAGACATGAATATCAGGGAATATCAGTAGAGAAATAGAAGCTAGAAAAAAGAACCAAATGGAAATTCTGAGGTTGAAAAGTACAATATAACCAAAATGGAAAATTGATAAGATAGACTCAACAACAGATTCAAGATGGCAGAAGAAAGAATTGGTGAACTTGAAGACACAGTGGTAGAGACTGTGCAGTCTGAAGAACAGAGAGAAAGAAGAAGGAAGAGGATGGATCCGGCCTCAGAGACCCCAGGATGATGTCCAGCATCACAGCAGAGGATGTGGGTTCTCTAATGGGTTCTCAGGAGGGGAGGAGAGGAAGGGGCAGAAAAAAATACATCATCAATGTGACGCGTGGCTGACAAACTGGGAGGCCAGGAGGTGGTGGGGGGACACACTTCAAAGGGCTGAAAGCCTAAAAGTAGAAACGAAAAACCAGTCAACCAAGAGCTCTAAATCCAGTGAAAGTTAAGACATTCACAGCTGAACAAAAACCAGGAGGATTCTTGCTAGCAGACCTGCCCTACAAGACACGATTATAGGACCTCCTTTAGGCTGAAAGGAAATGACACACAGGGTAACTTGAATCACAGGAATGGAGACCACAGGAAATAGTAAAAATGTGGGTAAAACTCAAAAGATTGAATATGTGTACACACATACGTATATATATACATACACATAAGTGTGTGTTGCAGGTGGAGTAGGGCCCCCCCAAAATTCATGTCCACCTAGAAACTCAATATATGGAAGTAAGGTCTTGATGGACGTCACAGGTTGAAGGTGGAGGTGAGCTCACACTGGATGTGTTCGGGTGGCCCCAGATGCAGAGAGTGATGCCTTACAAGAAGAGGGGAGCATGAAGAGAGACACGGACAAGGCGCTGTGGCGACGAGCCTGGCAGTGCCGAGGATTGCCGGCGGGGAGAGCAGGCCGGGGAGATCCCTCCCAGAGCGTCTAGGAGGAACGAACCCTGTGGGCACCTTAGTTTCAGACTCCTGGCCTCCTCAACTATGAGGATAAATTTCTCTTAATCATCCAGGTTCCTGGCAGCACTAGGAAAATAATATGGTTTGTGTCATCTCTTAATTTCTTTAAAAAAATTGTTTAAAGCAATAGCTATAACAATGTATTGTTAGATTTGTAACATATATGGATATACTATATAGACAATAATAGCACAAAAGAAGAAGGAAATGGAACTGTATTGGTGCAAAGTTGCAATGTGTTAGTGGTATTAAGTCAGTATTAATATGAAGTAGATTGTGATAAAGATGAATATTGAAATCTCTAGATCAACCATTACAAAAATAACTAAAATATATAAGCAGAAGGATTAAAACGATGAACTAAAAAATCTGTATAACACACAAGGCAGTAAAAGTGAAAGAGAAGAACCAAAAAGTCTTGACACACAGAAAACAAATAGACATAAATTCTGCCCTCTCGATAATTACATTAAACACTCTGTTGAGAAGACAGAGATTGTCAGATTGTGTATGAAAGCAACATCCAAAAATATACTGTCTACAGGAGACACAGTTCAGATTTGAAGGCATGAAGAGGCTGGAAGTGAAAGAATGGAGAAAGACGCAGGATCTGGGGGTGGTAAATAGATGCCCCGGTGACAGCTGTGCAGAAGGCCTCGGAAGGAGGAGGCAGCGCTCGAGAGGCGTCTCCGGAAAGAAGGGGGCCAAGAGAGGCTTGTGATGCAGTCTTGCCGGAAGATAATACGTAGAGGTAGAAAAAAACTTTTAGCTGTTTTTTCTGGCATTTACCCACACAGTTTTTAAATACACTTGTGATACTATTTCTAAATTTGTCAGTTTGAAGCATTAACTGCTGACTTTCTGTATGAAAGATGAGAAATTATGCCAGTCCCCACCTCATCCCTACCCTCGCTGTAAAGTTATTACTCTTATTAGTAATCAGTGGACTCTACGATCGAGATTTATGAAACGGTTTTGTAAATGTTTGTGGTGGAACCAGGTGTTTTGTGAGGAGTGGGGAGTGTGCCGCGGAGGGCTGGGGCTCTTGTCCGTTACAGGTCCAGGCATTTCTATCTGGGACCTTGGGTGCCAGAAGGTTTCTGAAATCAGAATTTCTCAGATCTTGGAGAAGTATACTGAATATCATGATACCCTCTAGTGAAGGCCAACGTATTGACTGACTTTCAGTGAAACGGCTGCATATTCACACTGAATGGACTCAACACTCCAGTGGCTCTACCGTCTGGCACGAACGGCCTCCCTGTCAGAATTTGCTCCCGAATGAATTCTGATGTGGTCAGATTTTGTCACCAAAATACTTGATGAAAAGACCTTTGACTTTTAAAACTTGTTTGGATTTCAGAATTACAAGCAAGGAATTGTGGACTTGTTTAATCTCTGTTGTGCTATTTTATTTTTAGACTGTGCGTGTTACTGTGATAAAAAGTAACATTAGAAAAGGAAACATGAAAAAAAAACTACCTTTTTATACTGCTCTTATGTATGTCCCTTATAATACTGCGTCTTATAACTGGGTCTATGGTAAGTGTTCAATATGACTGTGCTGGTTGTTTGATTCAAGTTCCCTAAAAGAGGACAATTAGATGTTTCACTAGGAGAGTTTAATTCTCATCCTTGCATAGTATATTGATTAACTGAAAGTTGTGGGACGAGTTTGGTCCTATAATAAAATGCTGGGGAAATTGTGTCTGATTTCCTTAGAGACTGAACACACATGATTTAAGAGAGTTCTTTTAGCCCTTTCTCTGTCACTATTAGAGTACTATCTGCAGTCTCTCCCTTAGGTTCCCTGAATTCTCTTATTCATTGATTGCACAGGTAAAATGAAGTCTTTCTTTACAATTATAACTGCCAAATACTATCACAAAGCTGTTTGTCAAATCATGTTTTGAATAAGGGGGATGTAAATAGTAGGTATGTAAATAAAAATTACGTAGGAAAATTGATCACCTGTTGAGGAAATTAGTTTTTACTTAAAGATCTCATCTTATGTTGGCATGGTTGGTTAGAAACGATGAAGGAAGGTGATGTGTCAACACGTGCAGTGATGAAGGTGATTTCCTGGAAGTGGGTAATTTTCCTTTTCTTTCCAGATCTGCAGTGGTGAGAAGGTCTAACACCAGCCCTCTAGGTTTCCTCCGGCTGGGATCCTGCTCCCCAGTTCCAGCAGACACAGCACAAACAGCTGGACGAAGGCTGTCTGCTGGGTCCTCCAGGCCTTACTCTCCTTCTCCTTTGGGTAAGGAGGATCAAAAGCAGCTGTTTTCAACCTTTCCTGCACCACAACAAAGCTGACATGACGCACCCCCTTTAGAAACAGTGGCTTGGGATGGCCGTGGTTCTCCCTGGCTGGCAGCCACGTCCATCCCTCTGACTCTCCCACCCCAGGCCCTCTGGAGGGTCACTGTGTAGATCTGTTAGGACCTCTGGTGGAAATATAGTCATATCAGTGGATCTTATGTATGGAAAACATCTCCTTGGGTTTGGACTCGAAACACAAAGTCAGAAATCCTAGGTTAAAGTGCGTAAAATGCCTATCCTACTCAGGTTTATGGGAATTAAAATATGGCACCAGTTACGTCCACGTGGGGCCTTCCAGCTTCAGTAGGAATAGGGCGATAGCTCAGGTAAAGGCCTTTCCACTTTTCCTGGAAACCACACACAGCAGCAAGCAGAGTGTTAAAACCAACCAAGCAACTAACGCAAAGCAAACGACCCAACAGAAAAATCACAAACCACACCTTTAGTGAAAGTGAGAGAGCAAGAAAATGCTTGAATTCCAGCATACATGCAAGAGGGCCAGGGCAGCTGGGACCACAGAGGGCGTGTGGAAAGCAGAGGGCTTCATGGCAGCCGGCCCCAAACTTGCAAAAAATGTTTCCTTCCCACCCCTGGTCAGCACTGCCAAAGGAGTATAAGGTGGAATGGGAAGAAATCTCAGGGTGGCAGAGAGGAAGGGTGGCAGGTGCCCAGGAGCTCTGTGAAGTAAGTAAATAACACAGATACAGTGTTTCAAAAAATAAGTTTAAATTACCAAACCTCCCAGTGCAATATTTTGGTGCTGTTTGTAGCTGAAAACACTTGAAACAAAATCATGCCCCCCCACCCCCACCCCTGCAGCAACCTCTGGGGCCTTCCAGAGTCTCTGAAGATGGGGGTTAAACCTTATCCTTGCGCTCAAGGAAAGGCCCTTCTGCCTGCTTCCCTAAAGACTTGGTCAGTGCCCCTTCTTTTGATAGACTTGTCTCTTGTCTGCTTAAACTCCCTGAAGTAACCTCAGCACTCCCTCCGTGCTAGTTTGGGTTCTCGGAGAGAGAGATGGCATTAGAGTTACTGGGGGAAACACCGTGAACAGTACAGGGGAGGGTGCAGGTGACCGAGGGCGTGGCCCCAAGCACTGGCTGTCACTTAGAGGAATTTGCAGACCCGCTTGTGGGCTTGGCTTAGTGCCCCCGACACGCTCGGTCTCTCGGCTGGGAGCAGCCCTGGGGGAGCATGGCCCTGGCACGACTGCTGGCTGCAGCAGGCTCCTTTGAAGGTCTGAGCCTTTCCACAGCTGCCACGAGCCCCGCTTTGTCACTGTTTGTGCGACCTCTGCCAGGTACACACACCTCTACAGCATTTGTTTATTTACACGGCCTTCTTTCCTGATGATCTGGTTTCAAGATGGGGTTTATGGGTGTTTTTTGGGCGTTCTGTCTTCCCCAATTCTGATTAAGGAACATTGCTCTTACCTCCCCAACTATATCTTACGTTGGGAGCCCTCCTTAAGGGTTTCAGAAACCCTCTCTGATGGAGATGAGGGCGCACATGCTCTGATCTCGCTGGCCACAGTGGGCTGCAAGGCGGCTCCCAGAGGTACCAAGTCCTAATTCCTAGAGCCAGCAAATTTGGAAAAGGTCCTAATCCCTGGAACCTACAAATTTTACCTTATTGGGGAAAAGGGTCTTGGCAGATGTGATTAAATTAAGGATCTTGAGCTGGGGAGATGAGCCTGGTTTCCTGGTGGGGACTGAATGCCATCACGTGCATTCTATGGGTTATTTTTTATCTTAATGAACCCCATTGGTCTCAGTTAGTGTTAGTTGAACTGAATCTTTGCTAAGTGAGGTTTTTTTTTTTTTTTTTAATATTCATTTTATTGAGATATATTCACATACCACACAGTCATGTAAAACAAATCATACATTCGATTGTTCACAGCACTGCCACACAGCTGCACACTCACCACCAAAATCAATCCCCAACACCCTCACCACCACACGCACAAAAATAACCAGAATAATAATTAAAGGGAAAAAGTGTGCTTCAGGTTTTAAAGCAGGGAAGGATAGTGAGGCATTTACCTTGGGCCCCAAATTTAAGGGGCACCAAAAAACTCAGGAAATAGTATTTGAATGCAAGGTTTTAAAAAATCAAAAGTAATGCAAAAAGTCCATGGTGAACAAAATATCAAAATTTCAAATACAGATAACATTGGTAATGGTGCCATGCCAAGCCATTTAAGAGCATGATGCAAAGGTAGAATATCAACAATACTAATTTTTTTTTTTTTTAGAGATAACAGTAAAAATAATGTTTATTGTTTATTTTCTGATTACAACACAAATATATGCTCCTTGAATAAAATTTGGAAAACATATAAAAGTTTCAATGAGAAAAAGTAAAAATTACATATAACCCAACTTTTTAAAGTAACCAAATTTCTTATTATATTTCACTGATTTTTTTTTTTAAATCTTCATTTTATTGAGATATATTCACATACCACGCAGTCATACAAAACAAATCGTACTTTCGATTGTTCACAGTACCATTACATAGTGGTACATTCATCACCCAAATCAATCCCTGACACCTTCATTAGCACACACACAAAAATAACAAGAATAATAATTAGAGTGAAAAAGAGCAATTGAAGTAAAAAAGAACACTGGGTACCTTTGTCTGTTTGTTTCCTTCCCCTATTTTTCTACTCATCCATCCATAAACTAGACAAAGTGGAGTGTGGTCCTTATGGCTTTCCCAATCCCATTGTCACCCCTCATAAGCTACATTTTTATACAACTGTCTTCGAGATTCATGGGTTCTGGGTTGTAGTTTGATAGTTTCAGGTATCTACCACCAGCTACCCCAATTCTTTAGAACCTAAAAAGGGTTGTCTAAAGTGTGTGTAAGAGTGCCCACCAGAGTGACCTCTCGGCTCCTTTTGGAATCTCTCTGCCACTGAAGCTTATTTCATTTCCTTTCACATCCCCCTTTTGGTCAAGAAGTTGTTCTCCGTCCCACGATGCCGGGTCTACATTCCTCCCCGGGAGTCATATTCCACGTTGCCAGGGAGATTCACTCCCCTGGGTGTCTGATCCCACGTAGGGGGGAGGGCAGTGATTTCACCTTTCAAGTTGGCTTAGCTAGAGAGACAGGGCCACATCTGAGCAACAAAGAGGCATTCGGGAGGAGGCTCTTAGGCACAACCATAGGGAGGCCTAGCCTCTCCTAAGTGAGGTTTTGTGAACCGTAACATACCGTGTGATTTGTGCATGTGCGGCCTGTTTCCTGTGTGCTTATTTTTCAGTCTTCCTCCACCCCCTTCCTCTCTGCAGTGGGTGCCGTTCCGGAGCAGTTGTCGCAGTGCTGCTGTGGGCGACCCCAGGGCCACGAGCCCAGGAGCGGGAGCTCCTCAGGTAGGAGGCACGTGCAGGCGCCGTCACAGGGCACGGGTGGGCTGGGGTCACGTCTCCTGCCTTGTCGGCCTGAAGTAGTTCCTCTGCCGTCCATTTACATCCCTGGTATAATACCTTTCAGCAGATCATGTAGCTAGTGGGCCTCTCCTTTTGGGTATAAGATTCCTTGATGAAAATAAGCGTTAGGAACTAAATAACAAGCCAAATTTTGGTCACTGTCACTCTGATAATGAAAATCAGTCTAGAAAATGAGGTTTCATTCCTTTGGTTAATACTATTCTAGGTAAGAGCTGACAGTCACCATTGGGTAAAAAAAGAAATATTTATTTGCTTTATTTTATAATATATATATTTTTGAAAAGATCTGTATAAATCATACTTTTAGAAGCCAAATTCTATTTCTACATTTAGGAGTTGGCCATAAGAAAACCCTGTATTATTTAGAAAAGCACTCTTTCTTGACTTTGGTTTTTCATATTTTGTGTTTTCTTCAAAATTGAATAACTAACACTCTCCAGAATCAACATTTTGCCACTGATTTTATTTGTCTATTTCTATAGAGAGCAGAACACAGTTCTGAAAGATTGAATCTCAGGTTTGGGTGAGATTAAGCTAGGAGTGGTCAGTAGCAAAGCTCTTAGTCTGTTTTTGGAAAGGTGGTGGTTACTAAAAATATTTGGATGTCCTTAATGTTACTGATGGTAGTTTGGCTTTCAAGAAGCTCCCGAGAATTTGTCACTGGCACTCAAGGCTTAGTGGAGCTGAGGTTGGCAACACGGTTCATGAGAGGAAAAGGGGGACCCACCTCCCCAGGCTCTTGACGTGTTGTCCCCTGCGGTTGCAGTTGATTCGTCTGGGGGGGGGGGAGGTGGCGGCCGGTTGTTAAATCTTAGGCTCTCAGGATTGCTTGGAGGGTACCGGCGGCGGGGGCTCTTTCCCGGAGGCGAGGGCGAGGCGGGGGACTGGGTTTGGTCCCCGGCGTAGGCGTGCAAAGTATGGAGGGCGGCGAGAAAGGAACAGGCGGGACACGGTTCTTTTAGGGTGAAGAAGCTAAGAGAGAGAGAGCCTTTATTAGGGGAGAGTACAAGCTTATATCGGGCGTTTAGAGGGCGGGGTAGCTGTAGAGGTTAAAGGCTTGGATTGGTTCTGAGAGGGCGCGGAGGTTGATTGAAAAGGGGCGAGAGTTGCTCCGGTAACGGTGTCTGGCAACAATGTATGCGCACTGGTGGTAATGGGAGTTGCACTGGCAACGGGGAGTGTCCGGGCAAGATAAGGGGGTGGGGAAAAGGCGGTTCCTTCCGGCAAGCCTCCCCTAACAGTGTTATTTTGGGTGAGGAAATGGGGCCTGCCTCCGGCCTCACTTTCCCAGGCCCGGGGGGCTGCGGAGGGCGCTGTCGCCCGTGCCCACCACCCTCCCCAGGGGCTGATCAGGTCCCCCAGCCCAGGCCCGCCAAGTTGAAGCACGTAATCAGTGTCCCGCAGTCCCCTTAAGCAGGATTCTCCGCGGTCGAGTGCTGGCTTTGTGGAGGTCACGGATGCTTCTGGTTCTGAATGTGTCATTCACGAAACTGACAAAATACAAAAACTCTCCTATGCTAGCTATTTTTAGACAAATGAAGTCAAATCCATGAAAGATGCGTTATGGTTCTGATCTTTTTTCTTCCTTTTCTCTATGTTTGGTTTTGTGTTTGTTATTTTGAATAGGGTATTTTTCTGGGTTTGGAAAGTTTCTTTTAGTTAACTGTGTGAGAAAAGAGAATAATCACATTGATTTATCCAAGCATGTATTCGTAAAAAGAGTAGAAATCATCCTGTTCATTGACGACTTTTGTTGTTTTCATTATCTTTAACCATTATCTAGAGCTCTCTTTTTGGTGCTGATCAGACCTTGCATTTATCTGAGTTGTTTCTGGTCGTCCTGTCATGAGATCCTCCTCCCTGAGAATACCAGATGGTGTCCTTGTCCCTGTTCTGTAAAGATGCCAGGAAACGGTCTCTTCCGAATAAACTGCTTTTAGAAGACCTCATGATGCATGGGACATTGGTCAGAGTTCACATGTTACTGGTTCTTGTTAATTCTTAAGCTTCTGCCCTTCCCTTCCCGGTAATACTGTGCCCGTTTTCGTGGTAGGTTCTCCGGTGCCGCAGGCTCAGTCGCCACAGTCTCTCTTGCTGGGTGCCAGGCTGCAGAGCGCCCCCACCCTCACCGACATCTACCAGAACAAGCAGAAGCTCCGGAAGCAGCACTCGGACCCCGTGTGTCCTTCCCACGCTGGGGCCGGGTACAGCCCGTCCCCCCAGCCCAGCCGGCCGGGCAGCCTCGGGACCTCCCCCACCAAGCACATGGGGTCCTCCCCCCGGAGCTCCGACTGGTTCTTTAAAACTCCTTTGCCAACAATCATCGGCTCTCCGACCAAGGTGTGTTCAGGTCATGAACTGGGATGGTGCTTTGTGGAAAGGACTTAGGAGGAGGATAGCGGGACTTTCATGAACAATTACTATGTGTCAGTGGACTGTATGTGCTTTATATCAAAATTAGCCCACTTAATCCTCAGAATAGCCCTCCGATGGTAGGTATGACTGTTGTCCCTATTAAACGGGAAAGGAAGTCGAGGCTGAGAGAGCCGAGGCACTGCCATGTCACACAGGCTGTGTGGGAAAGCGGGTGCTTGAATCCAGGTTTGACTGACTGCGGTCTGTGCTGTGTCCACTGTGCCGTGCAGCCAGGCAGTTCCGAACCTCTCATACACTGCGTTAACTGTACTCCTGTTTCCTTAGGCCACAGCTCCTTTCAAAATCCCCAAAACGCAGGCGTCTTCCAACCTGCTGGCTCTGGTTACACGCCAGGGTCCGGCTGAAGGTCAGCCCAAGGACGGGAGTGACACCCGGGAGTGTGCCCCTTGTCTCTTGGTGCCCGGAGGGGAGAGGCAGCGGACCGAGCAGCACAGAGCAGCCTTTGGCAGGTAGGAGAGGCCCTCTCCTTCCCGGCTCTGCCGCGGAAGCAGTAATGTGACGCATCTTTCTGTTAAAAATACAACGGGGCAGAATCCCTGTAGTACCTGGCTGTGGCCTGTGGTTAGTGCTGTGGACTGTAGACGCTGAGAATCTCTGAAAATCACAGATGCTTCCTGTAACTTCCTGTGACTGTGTAAATATACCACTTCCTGAGCTTCTTGAATATTCTTTTTCTGCTTTTTGTTTATTTTAGTTACTGAAGTTTATCTCCACCCTGAATTGTTTGGTATCTATTTTTTGTCTCCTTGTTCTCTGGCTTCCCCTTAACCCTTTCATGGTTGGCTTAAATCAACCTTAGTATTTAAATATCTGGCTGTTTTTAAAGTGTCATTTTCTATTGTTAATTTCACTTTTTTTTTTTCTTTTCCAGATCTGTCAGTACTGGGAAATTGGATCAACAAGTAAAGCCATCCTTGGGTGCTCAGCTCCATCAGGGTAGTACGGACAGTTTAAATTCAGAACGACCTATGGATATAGGTAAGAAAATTCCTGATGTCTTTTTATGCCGTTAATTTGTCAGCATGTGCATTAGTTTCCTGTAGCTGCTGAAACAAATGGCCACCAGCTTGGTGGCTTAAAACAATACAAGTGTAGGATCTTACAGTTCCAGAGGTCAAAAGTCCAAAATGAGCTAAAATCCAGGCCCAGCAGGGCTGTGTTCTTTCCAGAGGCTCTAGGGAAGACATTTCCCTGCCCTTTGCAGCTTCTGGAGGCCATCTGTGTTCCTGTGCGTGGCCCTCTTGCATCTTACAGGGCCCTGTGATTGCACTGGGCCCACCTGGATGGTCCCGGATTTTCTTCTTAAGTTTGCTGCTTAGCAACCTCAGCCTACCCCCACCAGGTCCCATAACATTCACAGGTTCCAGGATTAGGACATGGATAGCTTTGGGGGTGAGGGTGGGGGTGGGAGTTCGACCACAGCGCGCTGTGCTTCTCTTGGCTGCCCGAGGACCTGTCAGCCCAAGCTCCTCACTTGCCCCTGTCTTCCCATCACCCCCTCAGTGGCCCATCCGGGCACACTCTTACTGCCCATCCAAGGTAATATGCGAAATCTTGATGCTCGGCAGTCTCCCAGAGAGTGGCTGTGAGTGAGAAGGAATTCTGACCGAGATTACCAGTAGCGTGATGCCGGCCAGAGCCAGCACAGACACACAAGCACTCTCGAGTCCTTGTCAGCAAGTTGAGCCTGCAGAGAAGCGCTCTGGGCCTGCATTCCAGGAGCTGTTGTGTCAGATGACTGGGATTGCCTGTCAAGAAGAACAACAGAAATGGGGCGGATTCCAGACCCTACCACAGACTTGCTTCATCACATTTCCGGGTGGGGGGCTCTAGGAATCCAGATGTTTATCAGCTCCTCAGGTGGTCATTATGCACCCGCGTATTTGAGAACCTGTTGTGAACCTTTCCTTCTTTTCTCTGTAGTTGTTTTACTGACTCCCCTTGAGCATCCAAAGGAGGAAATAATCTGGGCCAGCAAAATATTTGATTGGACGTGGTTTTTAGTGCAAAGGGGAAATGTAGGACTTAACAGCAAGCAAGAAGAAAGTTTATTCCAGTATATAGCTTATTTTAACATGGAATCGTTAATAATCATGTGCATTATCCGTTAGTTCTTCAAAAGAAAGTGACCTGTTGGGCAGTTGCCCCCAAATAAAATTATCCTTTAAAATATTTTCCTCATTTGATTTTTTCCCCTAACATGAATTTTCAGTATCTTCTGTTTCATTATAATAAAAACAGTGCATGTTTTTGGTGGGGGGGAAAAAAAAACTCGCAGTACAGGAAGAGGAGGAATGAAATTTCATCTCATTTCATTTCATTTCATTTCATTCCTTTTTCCTTCCACCCTTGTTCCACCCCGCACTGGGTGGGGTGAAAATGGCTGGTAACCGATTATGCAGCCTTCCTGAAATGAAACATGAAGATAGATCTATGCTTCGTTATTTTTAGTGGTGGCATAATATTACATCCATTATCTGACTACACTGCAATTTACTTCACCAGTTCTCTGTGGGGATTGTTGGCAATACCTGTGTGTGTGTGTGTGTGTCCCACAGTCCGTGCCGCTGCTCATTCATGCAGCCCTGGCTGAAGATCGTGGAACTTACATTCTCTACCATGGTCCTCCACCCAGAGAGCTATGTGTTCCTCTTTAAGATTATCTAGAGTATAACTGCGGGTCAGATATGCATTTGAAGTTTTCACAGGTAATTGCCAAGTTGCCTGCCAGGGAGGTTGTATTAATTTGCACTCTCGCTAATAGTGTGTTGTGGTATTTTTTGTATTTTAATAGACTGTTTCTCTGTATCCCTCCAACAAGATATGATCAGACTTATAATTTTTTCCAGTCTTTGTCATCATATTTTAATTCACAGTTCCTTGATATAAAAAGTTTTATGTTTACTGATTTAAATTTTTCTGTGTGTTGTCTTTTCATGAATCTTTCTGTTTTTCTTTTGGCTTGTTTATTACTATTCAGCTTGCTTGTATATTGAAGGATTTGGCCTTCTGACTGTCATCATGTGTGTCGTAAACATGCACACTTTTGTTCAAGTTTTTTTTCTAGTCCTTTTTTTTCCCCTAATACTTTTCTGTTTGCTTAAATTTATTTAAACTTTTGATTCATTTGGAATTGATTTTGATGTATCCTGAAACAACTAGCCGTTTGTCTCAGTATCATTTATTAAGTGAACCCTTTTTCTCCCCACTCATTTGAAAGGAAGAACCCATTTATCCTAAATTTCCATTGTTTGAGGTCAGTTATTGGACTCTCTTCTGTTTCATTTTTGCTCTGTTTGCCTATTCCTGTGCTTATACCAAACTTTTGGAGCTAAATAATCCTTTAAACACATGAGAGGGCTAATAACCACTGCTGATTTATTTTTGTTTCAGAATTTTCCTCCTATTCTTTTGTACTTATTTTTCCAGGTGTGCTTTAATATTCTTTTGTCGAGTTCCCAAATAATCTACTTGGTAAATGGATTGGCATTATGTAAAATCAATATATTGTTTTAGAATGAATTTCCATCTTTGTGATATTGAAACTTAATATTCAAGAGCATCGAAATTCCTTCCTTTTATTCATGGCTATTTTGTAATGATGTAGTATTTAATGCAGGCATACTGGAGAATATACATGTTTCTAAAATACTGGCTGTAAAATAATATCTGTTTATTGAGAGATTTTGTCCATTCATTTGCTCTGTGAAATTTCAGAGCTGTTCCATGAAGAGAAACGGCCTCAGCAATATAACGGTTAGGAGTACATCAACTCTTTTTGAAAATTATGAGTTGAATAACTTTTCTTCTTCTTTTTCAAATGCAGTTTTATTGAGATATATTCACACACCATATAATTCATCCAAAGTATACAATCAGTGGCTCACAGTATCATCATATAGTTGTGCATTCATCACCACAGTCAATTTTAGAACATTTTCATTACTCCAAAAAAATAATGATAATAAAAATTAAAAAAAAAATAAAAAAAACACCCAAAACATCCCATACCCCTTTCCCCCCTATTATTTATATATATTTCTGTCATTATCTTCTTATTCATCTACCCATATACTGGATAAAGGGAGTGTCAGTCACAGATTTTCATTCTCACACGGTCACACGATAAGAGCTATGTAGTTATACAGTCGTCATCAAGAATCAAGGCTGCTGGGTTGCTGCTCAACGGATTCAGGTGTTTCCTACTAGCTAGTCTGATACACTAGAAACTTAAAGGAATAGCTATTTAATGCATAAGAATAACCTCCAGAAAGAAATCTCTTAGCCACTGAAACTTTGTTTAATTTCTCTTCCCCTTTTTGGTCAAGAAGATGTTCTCAGCCCCACGATGTCAGGGCCAGGCTCATCCCTGGGAGTCCTGTCCCACATAGTGGGGAAAACTTTTTTTCTTAAAATGGCATTTGAAGACATGTGACATACAAATTCAGTATTGAAATTGAGAGCCACAAAATAGGGAAATGAATTTTGTATGCTGCTTGCATTTATGAATTCAGCTCCATATTTTGTTGTGATAAAATTTAACATTAGTGTTCTCCTTAAAAATACCAAGTTTAAGCTATTTCTTTTTAAAAGAGATGAACTCCTATATAAATTATTTAATACTTTGGCTGGGACAGTTAGTGATGATTGATTTATTTAATATCCTCATTGTAATGGGAACCAACTGTTGGTATAGATTTCTGGTAGCAGGTACTCTTCAGATAATGATTTCTGTAATTTGTGATTTGGGGAAATTTTTCTTTAGTTAAAAGTAAATTATAGATTATCTCTTTTGCATGCCCTTTTTTAACAGCCCATAAAGATATAATTCACTTACTGGACAGCTCACCCATTTGAATTGTATAATCCAGTGGTTTTTAGTATATTCACAGAGTTGTGCAACCATAACCACAATCAATTTTTTCACCATCTCAAAAAGAAACCACCATTCCCTACTTCTCCCCAACCCCCTCAACACCCCCCCCCCCCCCGCCGTAGGCAACCACTAATCTACTTTCTGTCTCTATAGATGTGTTCATTTTGGACATTTCATTAAATGGAACCCTGCAAGATGTCCTGTGTGGTCTGGCTGCCCTCGCTTGGCACGGTGCTTTCCTGGTTCAGCCACGCTGGGGCACGTCACACCCTCCTTCCTGGTCAGGGGTGACTAGGGCCGCGTTGTGTTGTTCGTGGACTCATAACGGACGGGCTTGTTTGATTTGGGGCTGTTACGAGCAGCATTCCATGAGCACGGACACGTTTCTCTGTGGGCATAGGTTTTCATTTCTGTTGGGTATACCCCTGGGTGTGGAATTGCTGGGTCACATGGTAACTCTGTCTAGCTTTTCGAGGAACCGCCGCACTGTTCACAGTGGCTGCATCATCTTGCGTTCCAGCAGCAGTGTACGAGGGCTCCGGTTTCTCCACAGCTGCGCCAGCACTTGCAGTCTGTCTTTGTTACAGCCGCCCCAGCGGGCGTGAAGTGGAAGCTCCTGTGGCTTTGATTGGTGTTTCCCTAGTGGCTAAGATGAGCACCTTTTCACATGCTTATTGGCCATTCGTGTATCCTCTTTGGAGAATGCCTAGTCAAGTCCTTTGCCCATTTTTCCCCCAGCTCTATTTATTTTTAAAAAGACTTGGTATGTAAAATTTTTAAAAGAATTTTCAGTGTGAGCACTATTGACAGTTAACATGTGTGGCAGCTTAACCTACCCAAATATGAATGAAGTTTAAGAAAGCAAAACTGCTGGCTTTGTTAAAAGGAAAGTTGTGTGACAGGTTGTTGTTATGGTTAGCAAGGCAAGGAAGAGCACCTCCCAGGTCATAACTTTACAGTTTGCTCCATTGGGTTATGGATTTGTCAAATGTTAGACTTCACACAGGCACAACTGTGATGCAGTTCTCAAATCACATACCTCCTCAGATATAATATTAGGAGCAGAATTCAACATTTCTAACACGGTATCATAGGTAAAAGCCAGGAATCGTTCTCACCCGATCGCTACCTTGTAACCTCAGTAATCGGGCATACTGGTCTAGAACTCACTACTACGAATTAACTAACAGGCCTTCTTCAAAGAAAGGAGACTTCTTTTTGATGAAAACAAAAGCAAATTGAAGTCTGAATTGAGAAATTTGCTTAACAGAACTTAAATGTACTCATTTAAAAAATGTTGGGACATAAACAAGTTAACCATAAGGGATCAGTTTAGCCTCAAGAAGGACAACTCAATCAGATTTAAAGGTAAGATTTGCTTTGGCACTTGGGCACGGCTTAAGTGGTACACCTCTCCTCGCTGTTTTCACTTTAAGCCATGGGGCTCATTCTATTTTCAGTAAATATTTGACAGGTTTTTACTTAGTAACAGCCTCAGCACTTTTATTAAGCATGCAAGCCTAAGAAATCTTTGGCAATACGTGAGTGTAACCCACTGATGAGAGAACTGACAGTGCCTTCCCAGTGTGGGAACTGTGCTGCGGGTGTGTGAGTCCCCTCCCGGTGAGCAGACTCCTCTGCGTGTGCATCCAGGGCGAGGGGAGCTGGCGCTGGGCCCAGGCCGTCACTCCCCTGGGTTTGGTGGGCGGTTGGGAAACCTCGAGCTGGAGCACACCGCTCGTGTTCGTCCTCCACCAGCGCTTCTTGGGCGCTCTTGGATAAGTTCTTTCCACAGCTCCTCTCCTCTGTTGAATTCGTCCTCGTTTTCCACCCACCTTCCTGAGAAGGGCCCTCAGCAGTCGCTTCTCCCTTCTGGTGGTCGGGCCGGCTCCGCCGTGACTTGGCTCTTCACGGCACGGCACTGGTGGGTTTTGACCCAGTCCTGTCGGCCCCGCAGGTCTCCACGGCAGGCGCTGTGCCTGCCACCCCCTTCTCCAGGCCCTTTGCCTGTTTTTCATTAGTTTGTTTGTCTTTTGTTATTGATTTGTAAGAGTTCTTTATATATTCTGAATACAAGACTCTTAGCAGATTCATTATTTGCAAAGATTTCCTCCCATTCTCTGGGTTGTCTTTCCACTTTCTCGTTGGCCTCCTTTGAGACACAAACGTTTTTAATTTTTGAAGATGTCCATTTTATCTATTTTTCCCTTTGTTTGCTGTGTGCTTTTGGTGCTGTACCTAAGAAGTCTTTGCCTAACCCGAGGTCACAGAGATTTACCCCGTGTGTTCTTCCAGGAGTTGTGTGGTGTTAGTTCTTACACTTACGCCATGATCCACTCTTGGTTTCTGTTCGTGGCTGGTGTGAGGACGACTCCAGCTTCCCCCCTTTGCAGTGGACAGCCAGTTGTCCCAGTGCTGAAACGGCTGTGCCTTCTCCCACCGAGTTGTTTCGGCAGCATGGTCCAAGCTCAAGTGACCGTAAATACGAGGATTTATTTCTGGGCTTTTAATTCTGTTACATTGATCTATGTGTGTATATATTTGTCTTGATTACTGTGGCTTTGTACTAAGTTTTGAAATCAGGAGGTGTGAGTCTTTCAACTTTGTTCTTTTTCAAATCATTTTGATTATTCTTTGGTACCTTGAGTTTCCACATGAATTTTGGGATCATCTTGTCAGTTTTGCAAAGAAGCCAGCTGGGATTTTGATAGGGATTTTGTTAAATGTAGAGACCAACCCGGGAGCATTGCCATATTGACAATATTAAGTCTTCTGAACCATGAACATGGGATAGCTTTCCATTTATTCGGGGTTGTTTTTTGTTTTTTGTTTTTTGTTTTCCCAATTTCAATAGTGTTCTGTTTAGAACATTCAGAGTACATGCTTTACGCTTCTTTGTTAAATTTATATATAAGCATTTTATTTTTTTTGATGCTATTGTAAATAGAAATGTTTCATTAATGTTATTTTATGATTGTTCATTGCAAGTGTATAGAGATACAGTTGCATTTTGGGGGGGGTTGAATTGACATCTTTTTAATCATATTTATTTATTTATTTATTTATACATCATGTATTTATAGAAGTGGTAACTTTCCAAGTGCAATTTAAAAGTAGTGTGCAAATTTAAAAAAATAGATTATAGTTCCACAGTTTCAGTTATTTCCTTATTATGAAATATATGAAATATGATATACGAAGGTAATATCTTTCAACAATTTAACAAGTAGATATATAGGTAATTTCCAAAGTAGATATATAGGTAATTTCCAAAGTTGTTATGAGTTACCGTACCATAGTTTCCATTATTTCCTTATTGTGAAATATAACATACACAAAAAGTTTAAGCTTTTCAAATTACAATTTAACAAGTAGCTATAGAACAAACTTCAAAGGGTGCTATGGGTTTCAGTTCCACCATCTCAGTTCTTTCCTTCTAGCTATTCTAGTACCCTAGCAACTAAGAGAAAGAAAATTGTATAAATATTCAGTATTCATGATCCTTTGTTAAATTCCATCTTGTCTGTTGCTCCAATTGCATTTTGTGTATTTATATTGATTCTTGTAATCTTTTAGTGGACTCGTTAGGATTGTCTGTATACAAGATCATGTCACCTGTGAATAGAGAGTTTTACTTATTCCTTTTCATTCTGGATGACTTTTGTTTTATTGAATTTGGTTTTATTGAGATATATTCACATACCATACAATCATCTGTGGTGTACAATCGGCTGTTCACAGTACCATCATCTAGTTGTGCATTCATCACCCCAATCCATTTTTGAACATTTTCCTTACACCAGAAAGAGTAAGAATAAAAAATAAAAGAACACCAAAATCATCACCACCACCCCCATCCCACCCTATTTTTCATTTAGTTTTTGTCCCCATTTTTCTACTCATCCATCCATACACTAGATAAAGGGAGGTGATCCACAAGGTTTCTGGGTGGCTTTCGTTTCTTGTTCTTGCCTAGTTTCCCCAGCTAGAACCCCCAGTACAAGGCTGAGGAGAAGCAGTGAGAGGACATCCTTGTCCTGTGTCTCATCCTGGGGGGAAGGCATCCAGACTTCCACCACTGAGTGTGGTGTTGGCTGTGGGTTTTCACAGACGCCCTTCATCAGGTAAGGAGTTCCCTTCTATTCCTAGTGTGTTGAGTGTTTTTATCAGGAAAAGTTGTTGGTTTTTGTCACATGCTTTTTCTGGGTCTGTTGGGGTGAACATTTTTTGCCCTGCATTCTGTTGATGTAGCGTTGCATGTTAAACCGACCTTGCCATCCAGGGAGGGTCCCACTTGTGCCTGGTGTACAGTCATTTTCATGGACGTTGAGGACGTTTGCATCTGCGTTCATAGGAGAGGCTGGTCTCATCTTCTTGTGACGTTCTTGCCTGGTTTTGGTATCGTGGCAAGACTGGCCTCAGAATGAGTTAGGAAGTGTTCTTCTTGTCAGTTTTTTTAAAGAGTTTGGGAATAATTAGTTTAAATACTTGGTAGAATTCACCAGTCACGTGTTTTGGGTCTGGGCTTTTCTCTTTGAGAAGTTTTTTGGATTACTGATTCACTCTCTTGTTGTAGATCTGTTCAGATTTTCTAATTGCTTCTTGAGTAGGTTTCTTTATAGGAATCAGGACAATTTTTGAAAACTGTACCTAAATGACTATATTATGTATCATTTTTATTTATAAATAAGTTTAAATTTTACAGAGTTTATAAGTTTTAGGCATAAAATGCATCTGTGATAACTTATAATTTTCTCTTCTGTATTTTTTTTCTTTCTTGCACATATAATTCTTTGACCTTTAATATCAATTGGAATTACAGATTTCTCTTTCTAATTATGAAGTTTCAGTTCCTGAATTCAAAAACTGTTAGTAGGAGACACTTAAGATCTTAGGGGGAGGAATAGGGTCACTGGGTCTTAAATATGTTTAGGAATATCCTTAAATACTTTATACCTGTTAAATAAAGTCATCAGGATATTACACTAAATAAAGAGAACATCTACATCATTTTATGTATCTTATGTAACAGTAGGCACTGTATCATTAATTTCCACTGCCTCCTGGTTACACTGGTCTCAGAAATGGAAAGTTTTGTTTTGTTTTGTTTTTTTAATTTTATTTTATTGAGATTGTTCACATATCATACAATTATCCAAAGATTAAAAGTGTACAGTCAGTTGCCCACAGTACCATCATACAGCTGCGCATCCATCACCACAATTAATTTTTTTTTTCAAATTTTAGAGCATTTTCTTCACTCCAGAAAAGAAATAAAGACAAAAAAGGAAACTCAGATCCTCCCATATCCCTAACCACCCCTCCTCCATTATTGATTCATAGTATTGGTATAACATTTGTTACTGTTGATGAAAGAATGTTAAAACACTACTAACTGTAGTATATAGTTTGCAATAGGTATATATTTTTTCCTATATGCCCCTCTATTATTGACTTCTGGTTATAGTATCATACACTTGTTCTGGTTCATGAAAGAGAACCCCAGTATTTGTACAGTTAATCACGGACATTGCCCACCACAAGATTCACTCTTTTATACATTCCCATCTTTTAACCTCCAGCTTTCCTTCTGGTGACACATGACTCTGAGCTTCCCCTTTCCACCACATTCACACACCATTCGGCACTGTTAGTTATTCTCACAACATGCTACCATCACCTCTGTCCATTTCCAAACACTTCAGTTCAACCTAGTTGAACATTCTGCTCATAATAAATAACTGCTCCCCATTCTTTAGCTTCATTCTATATCCTGGTGACTTATATTTCATGTCAGTGAGTTTACATATTATAATTAGTTCATATCAGTGAGACTCTGCAATATATGTCCTTACGTGTCTGACTTATTTCACTCAATATAGTGCCCTCAAGATTTCTTCATCACCTTTTTTTTTTTTTTTTTGAGACGGTTTTGTTCACACACCATACATTACTTCCTAAGTAAACAATCGGTGGTTCCCTGTATAGTCACGTATTTATGTATTCAGCACCATCACCACTATCTATATAAGGACAGCTCCATTTCTTTCACAAAGAAGGAGGAAGAGTCAAAGAAGGTAGAGAGACAAAAGAAAAAAGAAAGAGAAAAAAATCAAAACAAAACATGACAGCTAGGAAGCAACAAAAGGAAAGATAGAATTAAAGTAGAATAAAGAGTCAGACAACATCACCAATGCCAAGAGTCCCATACCCTTCCCTAAAGTCCCCCTCTTACATGCATTTTGCTTTGGTATATTGCCTTCGTTACATTAAAGGAAGCATAATACAATGTTTCTGTTAACTATAGTCTCTAGTTTGCATTGATTGCATTTTCCCCCAATACCACCCTATTTTTAACACCTTGCAAGGTTGACACTCATTTTTTCTCCCTCATGTAAAAACATATTTGTACATTTTATCACAATTGTTGAGCATGCTAGGTTTCACTGAGTTATACAGTCCCAGTCTTTATCTTTCCTCTTTCCTTCTGGTGTCCCACATGCTCCTAACCTTCTTCTTTCAGCTATACTCACAGTCATCTTTGTTCAGTGTACTTACGTTGCTGTGCTACCATCACCCAAAACTGTGTTCCAAACTTCTCACTTCTGTCTTTTCCTATCTGTCTGTAGTGCTCCCTTTAGTAGTTCCTGTAGATATCTTGTTCACAAATTCTGTCATTGTCTGTTTGTCAGAGAATATTTTAAACTCTCCCTCATATTTGAAGGACAGTTTTGCCGGATGTAGGATTCTTGGTGGTTTTTCTCTTTCAGTATCTTAAATATTATCACACCACTTCCTTCTTGCCTCCATAGTTTCTGCTGAGAAATCCGCACATAGTCTTATCAAGCTTCATTTGTATGTATCGATGGATCACTTTTCTCTTGCTGCCTTCAGGATTCTCTCTTTATCTTTGACGTTTGATAATCTGATTATTAAGTGTCTTGTCATAGGCCTATTCAGATCTATTTGGGGTATGCTGCACTTCTTGGATGTGTAATTTTATGTCTTTCATAAGACATGGTAAATTTTCATTGATTATTTCCTCTATTAGCTTCTGCCCCTTTTCCCTTCTCCTTCTGGGACACCCATGACACTTACATTTATGCCTTTCATGTTGTCATTCAGTTCCAGGAAACATTGCTCATATTTTTCCATTCTTTTCCTTATCTGTTCTTTTGTGTGTAGGATTTCAGGTGTCTGGTTCTCCAGTTTCTGAATGTTTTCTTCTGCCTCTTGAGATCTGCTGTTGTATGTCTTCATTGTGTCTTTCATCTCATGTGTTGTGCCTTTCATTTCCACAGATTCTGCCAGTTGTTTTTTCGAACTTTCAATTTCTACCTTATGTATGCCCAGTGTTTTCATTATATGGTTCATCTCTTTTGCCACATCTTCCCTAAACTTGTTGAATTGATTTAGCATTAGTTGTTTCAATTCCTGTATCTCAGTTGAAGAGTAAGTTTGTTCCTTTGACTGGGCCATAGCTTCGTTTTTCTTAGTGTAGGTTGCAGTTTTCTGTCATCTAGGCATCTGGTTTCCTTGGTTACCCCAATCAGGTTTTCCCAGACCAGAACGGGCTCAGGTCTTGGAAGGAAGCAGTAGTTTCAGGTCTCCCTGAGGGTATGTCTTAGATGATTGACACACCCGGTGAGCCTCAAGTCACTGTGCTTTTCCACCCAGCAGTTGGCACCTGTCAGCCTGTCGCTCCCAACTGGTGTAAGGATGTGTGGCTGGTGGCTGTTTTTCCCCAGGCTCTGGGGTCTGGTTCTGAAAGGAAGGCGGATAATAGAGCTTGGCACTGCCTCTTTCCTCTTAGGGAAGATACACCCCCTGGGGAGATATCATCTGCACTTAAGTAGGTTCTTTGTCTCTGCTATCTCGACCCTTGTCTGGGGCAGAGTGCTGGGAACTGAAAATGGCTGAGGTTTCCTCCACTGAGCTGAAAAAGGGACAGAAAGCCCTTCAGTGCCAGTCCATGGACCCCCAATTTCACTCGTTGGCCAGAGGTAACACCTGGTCTTCTGGGCTCCCCGTCCTGGGATAGTGGAGTCTTCTGGTTCTTTAAGGTCAGTCATCAGTAAAAGCCTCTGTCTGCTTGTTGGAAATTTGTAGCTTGTATTGAGCGGTCCACACTTGTTAATTAAAACCCCAGTTGGAGCTAAACTGAGCTATATTTGCTTGTTCAGAGAGTGCTGCTTTCTACCACAGCGAGGTTTTGCCATTTGGCCTGCCATGGGGGGCAGGGGCTCCCAGCACATTTCCTCAGCTTTTAAAGACTTGCAGATTTATTCTGTGATCTCAGGTATTCCTCCCAATCCAGGTTGCTGTATGAGTGGACAGTCATGGTTGTCCCCCAGCAGTTATTCCAGATTATTTACTAGTTGTTCCTGGTTGTTTATTAGTTATTTCAGGGGACTAACTAGCTTCCATTCCTCTCTATGCTGCCATCTTGCTGCCACTCCAGAAATGTACATTTTTTCAGATGCTTGCACATGAAAAAGCTTCAGATAACTTTTTTTTCTTTCTTTAATTCTGCTTGCCTCGGCAGGTGGGAGATTTTTCACCTACTTTTCATATGGCCTGTGCCGACCCCCACCCCTGCCCTTAGACACCTGGCCCACCTTCCTTCCTTCCTTCCTGGCAGACGTAAGGGGCGATTCTAAGGCACACATGTGCTTTGTCTCAACTTCGTGTATGTTTTTAAAGCACCATTGCAGCGGAGACTCCTGGCCTCCAGTCAGCTTTAGCTTTACCTTTATTCCCAGTTCGTTCCTGCTTTTTGAAAGTATCTTCAGGACTTGCGGTCTGTGTATTTTGGAAATATGCACAAGTAACTCTGAATACTAGAATTTGGTGTGAAGAAAATTTACAGCTGGGAAGAGGTATCTGTAAACTATTGTTGGAAATACTGTGTTGAGTTTTGTGATCTTGAGAGTAATAAATGCTTTCTGTATAAAATACCTAACATAAAATTAAAAGCCTCCTGTAGTAATACCCCGTGGAGATAAGCACTTTGAAGGTAAAGCAGCATCTTGTGAACTTGTCGTTGCAGCTCCTGCAGGAGCCTGTGGCGTGGTGCTGGCACCTCCTGTCGGAGCAGTGGCGAGTTCCAGGGCCGTCCTCTTCACCGTGGGGTCCCCTCCGCACAGCGCCACAGCCCCTGCCTGTACCCAGATGGTCCTCCGAGTGAGAACTGCTTCAGGTGAGGGGTGCTTGCTGGTGGCCGTCCTCAGCCGGCATTTCGAGGGTCACCTTGTCACCAGATGAGTCACCCAGCCTCTTGGGCTTCAGTGCCTGCACCAGTGAGGTGGAGATAGCTGATTTCCTGACCTTAAAGGACTATACACAGCAAATGAGTCCACATTTATGGAGAAACTTGGGAAAGGAAAAGTGCTGTAATATATAACATAGAATTATAGTATTATAGTATTATAATATAAATTTGATTTCTCCTTAATGAAGCAGCTATGCACATATGGTGCTTCTCAACTCATATATTTTTTTATCTTCATTTTATTGAGATATATTCACATACCACGCAGTCATACAAGACAAATCGTACATTCGATTGTTCACAGTACCATTACATAGTTGTACATTCATCACCTAAATCAATCCCTGACACCTTCATTAGCACACACACAAAAATAACAAGAATAATAATTAAAGTGAAAAAGAGCAATGGAAGTAAAAAAGAACACTGGGTACCTTTGTCTGTTTGTTTGTTTCCTTCCCCTATTTTTCTACTCATCCATCCATAAACTAGACAAAGTGGAGTGTGGTCCTTATGGCTTTCCCAGTCCCATTGTCACCCCTCATAAGCTACATTTTTATACAATTGTCTTCGAGATTCATGGGTTCTGGGTTGTAGTTTGATAGTTTCAGGTATCCACCACCAGCTACCCCAATTCTTTAGAACCTAAAAAGGGTTGTCTAAATTGTGCGTAAGAGTGCCCACCACAGTGACCTCTCGGCTCCTTTTGGAATCTTTCTGCCACTGAAGCTTATTTCATTTCCTTTCACATCCCCCTTTTGGTCAAGAAGATGTTCTCCGTCCCACGATGCCGGGTCTACATTCCTCCCCGGGAGTCATATTCCACGTCTCAACTCATATTGAAGTCTTATAGTAGAGTCAATATTAAGTGTTCTGAAAATGTGTTTTTTGTTTTTGTTTTTAGAAACAGAAGTGTTAGCTTTTTTTTTTTTTTAATACTTTGGTTTCCAATATTTGCCCTTAAATCATAGACACACATTTAGACAGGTTAATTGAATTGTTTTATTATTCATACTCTAAGTAGGTTATTGATACTGAAAATTAAATAAGAAAGTATTTACATTGAGTTTGAAATCAGCTGTCATTTAATATTATCTTATATATTATACCTTATGTCCTTTAAGTTCTCTTACGTTAAATCTACCAAGATATCAGTAGATTAATAAGCAAAGATTATAATAGAAAATGAGAGGAAATAGAGCTAATACTCTTATTTTTAAGACTATAAAAAGTCTTAAGAAATGAGAAAATACATTTTAAATACAAGAATGTGAATTTAAGGAAGTAACACTTCACTTGTATTAACTAAATCAGCTTTTTAAATAAAGAGGTAAAATACCTGGTGGTGGTGAGGTCGTGGTAGGGTTCTGTGTGCTTACTTACTGCTGCTTTAGAAAGTAGTGCGGCAGTTCCTAGAAGGAGCTGTAAAAATGTGTATGATGTTTGACCCCTGGTTAGCCCTTTCCTATTTATAATACCACTTTCGAGAATTTCTCCCAAATAAATTATTGACAAGAAGGTAAAAACTGTGTGTGTTACAGTGTTAATTTATAATTTGAAAAAATCAGAAATTGATCAAACCTCCCAGGTGAAAGAATGGCTAAGGAAGTGATGTATATGCATCCATTGGGTTTTACAATTATGAAGAGTGTGGAGCAACCTGGAGAAATGAGTATGATAGAAATTTGTTTAAAAAAATGTGCATATGGACGAGGAGTGAAAGTACATGGGGCAATAGAAACCATTGCTATGCTTACGTTTCCGTTGTTGTTTGACGTGGGCCCGGGAGCGGAAGCCTCTGGAAGCCCTTGGCCTTGTGAGCTGACGGGGGACTGCCTGGTGTCCTGTTTCCTTGCAGGGGGATCCAGCAGCTCCGGGGGCTCCCTGTGCCCTGCCAGCGGCCGAGTGTGCGTGGGCTCCCCACCCGGCCTGTGCGCGGGGTCGTCCCCCCCGGGCGCGGAGGCTGCCCCCAGCCTGCGATACATGCCTTACAGTGCCTCACCCCCCAGCCTCGAGGGGCTCATCACCTTCGAAGCCCCCGAACTGCCCGAGGAGACGCTGATGGAGGTAGGGAGGCTGCAGGACGCTGGCTCGGTGTTGGAGGCAGTGGGAGCATGCTGGGGTGACGAGGGCAGCAGCTGGCAGGGTACAGAGTGTTTTCCTACGTTTAACTTACTTCTTTCCGATTTGAACAGTACTGCTGACATATTTTCAGGCTGCGTTGGCTTCGATGCTCATCCCTGCTAAGCTCTGGCTCTTAGGGAGTGCCACAGAGATTTGGGGTTCCTTGTTTTTTTATCTGAAGTTTATTTACTGTTTATTGGACATTTGAAACATAATTTTTGTACGAAAAAATAGATTTTTAGTCCCAGAGTGCGCTTTTCTACAGAAGATAAAATAATACACTTGAACTTACGTTTTAAAAAAATTATAGACGAGAACACCAGTTTTGTTATTAACACTGAGAAGTACAGCTGTCAAGCAGACTTTCCTCTGATGGGGCCACATCCCAAGAAAAATACATTGTAATTCGGAGAGTGCTGAACCCAAATTCAGAACAAGGGAAGTTAACTTTATGATTTCCAAGTCTGTGCTAGTTCAATTGCTCAGTCTCAACTGTAGGACAACATTGGATGTGTCCTCAGTCCCTGGATACAATGCCAATTTAGCCCAAGTTTTTTTTTAATGCAGTTTTATTGTGATTTATTCACATATCGTACATCCCATCCATAGCCTGAGTTTTAAGTTAAAATTGTCAGCTCTTCAGACTAACTGATGAACAGATTCTCTGTCTTGTAGGGCCTCTAGAATTTCTATTTGGTGTGAGTGAGAATGAAGATAAATGTTTTACATGAAAGTTATAAAATATTGCATGCAAAATTTTAGTAATGATTTTGTAGTAATTATGGTAGTAGTTCAGTCTCCACCAGATTAGACATAAATTCAGTCTGTTGCAGTATGTGTTCCAAGTGTATTGGAACATGCAGTCCAGTTTGCTGGCTGTCGTAGAGCAGAGAGATTTTCAAAGGTGGTTGGCTTATTCTGTTCCTAGGAAAATGATTCTCATCCTTTTTTAAGCATAAAGGAAGGGTGAGAAGCTTTCAGTCTTATTTGAGATTTCAAAATACATCTATAACTCAAAACAACATTAATTTTAGAACAATTGACTTTGCTGCAGCGAGAACACACAGACACCCTGCGGCACCTGAATGCAATGCTGATGTTCACGGAGTGTGTGCTGGACCTCACGGCCGTGCGGGCCGGGAGCCCGGAGCTGTGCACGTCCGCCGTCTCCGTGTACCAGATCCAGGAGAGTGTGGTCGTGGACCAGATCAGCCAGCTGAGCAGGGACTGGGGGCGGGTGGAGCAGCTGGTGTTGTACATGAAAGCTGCTCAGCTGCTCGCGGCTTCTCTGCACCTTGCCAAAGCCCAGATCAAGTCCGGGAAGCTGAGCCCGTCCACGGCTGTGAAACAAGGTACGGAGAGGATGGCGGCACGGGCACACAGGGGCGCCGAGTTGCCCACTGCCCATGATGCCAGGGAAGTTTCGATAAGGAATCGCTGTATTATTAGATATTCGTAATCACAAGGGAGAAGATGCTGGGATGTTTTCCCTTTTGCCATTAAAATTGATACAAAGAAGAGTCGCAAGTGCTTTATTCTCTGTCTTAACTGAAAGAGAGAGCATGGGGAAGAATCTGGTATCCAGTCATTTTTTTCACTGATTATGTCACTGTGTCTTCATTTCTGGAGGAAAATTGAAATTAATTCCCATCTCAACTTTTTTTCAGTTGTCAAAAATCTGAATGAACGATATAAATTCTGCATCACCATGTGCAAGAAACTTACAGAAAAGCTGAATCGCTTCTTCTCTGACAAGCAGAGGTTTATTGATGAAATCAACAATGTAACTGCAGAGAAACTCATCTATAATTGTGCTGTAGAAATGGTAACCCCTATTTTGGTTTAATACTGTACAGTGCTAGTTATCTTTAAAAATATACTTGAGTTGAGTACATACTTATTATCTGTTTCTTTTTAAAAAGCTTGATCCCCATCACCCTCAAAGCCAAGTATTGTAGATTTGCCTGCTAATAAAGGAGTAATTGGATGTAATTAACATTTAAGTAACATTTAATGTAGGTTATTTAATGTGGTTGATACAATTTATGCTTCTGGTTGCCACATTTGATAAAATTCGATTATTTCTCTTAAAAATTGCTAATATTAGGCATGAGCTAATCTTTTCATAAATTGCATTCAGAAGCTTTGACTGGATCTGTTTCTGCTTTTTCTGCTATTTAAGAAATTTTGGCTAGATAAAGCTGTTAGGAAAAACAAGATAAAGCTTTGTTAACCAATCTACAAAAATTCTGTGCTCTGATACCACTTACTGACCTTACTTAGATCAAGACACAGTAAAATCTATTTTTCTAGTTGTCTGGTTACTACTGGAAATGATTTTTTCAGGGCCATTATAATAGTCATATGAAAATAACTTGGATATAAACTGTTGACAAGGGTAATATTATGTTGCTTTTGACTGTTGATATGAATAATACACATTGTCTCACTCTATACCCAGCTAAGACTTCGTACAAAATGTATGCTCCTGAGGAATTAGGTGCTTCTTTCCTTTCTGATAATCAGAGCCATGCAACTTCAATAAGTTCTTCTTTTTGTCCTGGCTGCTTAGGAAGCTTAGAGGACTTAGATTTCATTACTTCTTTCTTGTTCCTTTTCACCGCTCTGACTCAGAGCATATTAACAATAAGTTAGGGTGCTAGATTACCGACAGTTCTGCATTTCATCATTACAGAGAAATTCAGAAAGCTGTTGGGGACACCCCCCCCAATACTCATTAACCCCGTGAATAACAGCTCCCCTCTTCCTGGAAGGCACCTCTCCCCTCCCCCCCCCCGACCCTTTCCTCCTTGAGACTCGGCCTCAGCATCACCTCCTGTGGGCTCTTCCTTAAGGTAAATTGCACCAGCTGTGCTTCCTCCTGCAATAGCACTCGTCCCTTGGGATTAGAATCCATGTTTCGCACCCGGAACCCCCCAGCCACACGCTACCCTTCGTTATGTGGCACTTAGTAGGTGCTCAGTAAATACTTTTGAATGAATGAATGGATGAGTGACTAAGCCAGAATGACGCGGAAAAGAAGCTGATAAGTGATTTTAACATCATTTCGTTATATACTGTAACAAAGTCTACTTTAATGAGATGGCAGGTCACCCTAGTGTGAAAGTGTATGTTTAAATTAAGCTTTTTACAAGGTGTCCAGTATAAATGTTATGAGTCACGAATCTCCAAGAAGTGCAAGAAGGCTACGTTTCAATGCAGAATAACTCTTTTGCCAAGAAATTCCTTTATATCTTACATCCTGATGAGTCTTCATTTTATATAGTTTGGTAGATTGTCATTTCCTCAAAATGTGTGGGTTCTAGGTAGAGTCTATATAAAGCTACATTGCCCAAATTTGGATTTGTATTTTCTTGGGAATGTTGAGAACCCTCTCATTTTTGTTGACTGACTCCAGGTTCAGTCTGCAGCCCTGGATGAGATGTTTCAGCAGACTGAAGATATTGTATATCGCTATCATAAGGCAGCCCTTCTTTTGGAAGGCCTAACTAAGATTCTCCAGGACCCTGCAGATATTGAAAATGTACATAAATGTAAGTTGACCTATAAAGTTG
Source organism: Choloepus didactylus (assembly GCF_015220235.1). Lineage (NCBI taxonomy): Eukaryota > Metazoa > Chordata > Mammalia > Pilosa > Megalonychidae > Choloepus > Choloepus didactylus. Next base: position 2,209,406 of record NC_051324.1, on the reverse strand, counting down.
TGTATTTATCGATTGCAACTTAGGAAAGAGCTTGGAGTTTTGAATCATGGATTTGAATCTTGTCTTTCCAGCCTTGAGCAAGTTGCTTACCTCTCTGAGGTTTCAGTTTCTTCCGTAAGATAGGAACACCCACATCTAGTTGCAGAGTGGCTGTGAGGACTGGAGACCGTGCTTGTCAAGTCCTGTCGCCAAGCGGGTGGGTGGATGGTTATTATCCGCTGCAGCGGTTTTAAGCCTCATGGGCTCGGTGCTGAGAAAGATGGATCCCCTGTGCACTGTGGATTTGACAGATCGCAGGGTGGAGACTGGTGGGATTTCAGGGTGCTGTGATTCCAAATCAAACATAAGCCCAGTGCTCTGGTTCTTGGGGAGGTGGTGCTGCACCCATAAATGCCTGGCAACCCTAAAATTAGCTGCACATGTGAGCCTACTCCCTGTTGAAACTCACATGTTCTTTGCCTGACCTGCTTATCTAAGCTCTACCGCCGTGCTGCCTGCAGCTAGAAATCATACCTAGACCATGACCACGTAGACAGCAGGAAATTTGTTCCGCCCTGTTGTTGTGAGGCAAAGATAGAGCAGAAACAGAGGTGCAGATTTAGAGTTAGTGATTTCTTTCAATTCTGTTACTTCTCCCATCCTTGGTTTTGAAGATATAAATGATTTTTATCATAAATTTAACTTTTGTTTTATTTCTAGATAAATCTAGTATTGAAAGAAGATTGTCGGCACTCTGCTACAGCCCCGGGACCCTGTGAACAGCGGCCTGTCCTGTGGACCAGTCGGTGGGAACGTGGGGGAGACGTTGGGATTACACTTTGGATTCTGTTGCTCCATCCCCAGGAAACTAATTTCTTAGTGGTGACTACCAAAGAACAGCGGTGATTTCAAAAAGGAAAAACTGTCCAAAAACTACGTATTTGTAGGAAATCTGCCTTATCGGAGAAGTCACCCCCTTCCCCTTTCCTTTGTGGAAACAGAAGCAAGAGTATGCCACTTGGCTCTCAGTTTGAGCTTGGTAAATAAATGTCCTTTAAGAACTAGAGTGACCAGTACAGTTATTCTTAAGGATAATTAACAGGGAAACAGTGTGTGGCTTTTCCCTCAGTCACCAGAGGTGAAATTCCACCTGGATGAGAATGATGGAAATGGGTCTGCCAGTCCCAGGACTACTGGAGAAGGACTGAGGTACAGGAAGTAAAAAAATCTACATCTCATCCAGGCAGTGTGGTATTGGGGTAAGTCTGTCTGAACCTGAGCATGCATCCTAAAACAGCTCAACAAGAAGTAGCTTAAGAAGAACTTGCAAAAGATGGCCCTTGGAAGAAATTTTGAGATCTTCAGTTTGACCTAACATGGATGCATTAATCTTCTAAAATATTTCATATTGCACTAATTTATTAAAACAACCATGTGTTGGATTTTGCAGTTTAAGACTAAATGCACAAATGGACTTGTTTAAAATATTTTACTTGATATATACATATACCCTTTCCAGAATTCAGATGTAATCTTTAGTGGACTTTTAAACGGTAAAAAGTTGTATTCATGTGAACCTTTGCATTTTTTTACCTATTCATCTGCAACCACAGATTTTGTCAGTAATATTTTGAGTTGCTGGTTGTTTGCTTTTGTTTGCATTTTTAAATGTGCATGCAGAATGTACACTGATGCCTGTGACCTCTAGGTTTATTAAAGGGTAGGTTTATTTGGGCAGTGTTAGAACAAATATCATAAACTGAGAAAACCTCTCAAGAACTGTAATAGGGCCAAAACAGTTGGTGATCTAAAGGCTTGTTAGTGATGTGGCGTTTCTATATAAAGCTAGTGGAAAATGTTTATTTTTAATTGAAGCTTGTTTTCTCTTAGGAAAATGGGCAGGTTTCTCCAGAGTGCCGTGTTTTTATGCTAATCCTGACAGTTCACCAGATCGCTAGTCGTGGAGAAGGCGGGCAGTCAGCATCCTCCAGAAAGGGTTCCAGCAGTGTATATCACTTTGTTTCTTTTACTTACCTGCTTGAATACTTGAATAAACCATCCTCTGCTTTTAATCCTTTTATTTGAATCCTTTTAGGTAATATAATGTGAACTCTGACAAATTGCACAGACGCTCTTTGGCATTAATCTAGTTTTAGTGTACTGATGAAAACCAACTAACAAAACAAACCCATTTTTTTCCTTTACTTTGACAAAGTAATGTAATTTTTACCTTATTTATCTGAAATTCCAGCAGTTAATTTGAACCTTTATTTATACGATGTTTGTATTTTTAGGTCTTTAATACCGTGTTTCTACCTCTCATTTGTAACTGCATGCATTATTCTTGAAACCAGGCGAAGCTCACAGAATTGTCGTGTAATAGCCTTTTTATTATTGTCTGTACAAATGTATATTAAGGTAAAATAAAATAGACAAAGTGTTTCTAGGGTAGAGTTGACTCCGTGTTAAGGAGCTTGTCAAGCCAGATAATTCCCCAGTGAGTTTGGAGACTTGTCCCAACATCCTTTGTCCTGCCCAGGACCAAAGGTTCGTGGTGGCTGCCAGCCAGGCCGAGCGTGGGGGGCTCAGCAGGGAGGCCGGGGGTGCAGCACTGTTACTGAGGACACTGTAGCCTGTATGAATTTCCATAGTTTCCAGTGCATGTTCACTTGTTGTCTCGGTTGTCACCGTTATCTCAGTTGATCCTCAGGTGGGGGTGCCCCCCCACCCCCCCACTTTAAGCACAGGATGAGGCAGGATCTGAAGTCAGGCAGCGAGGGAAGTGTCAGGCCAGGCTTTGGTGACTTCCAGGTTCATCTTTCTCTGTGTAATGAGAGTTCTTGTGGTAGGTGGTTTGTGTGAAACGGTGACGTCTGGACCAGTGGAGAAGAACAAACTGTAAATTCATGGACAATGGTTGTGATCATACTTCCATTATCAAGGCTAATTGCTTTAAGAGATTTTGCCTTGATTGCAGCAATAATAAAAAAATGCTTTATGTTTCCTTGAGTGTTTTTTAATTCTGTATCATTTCTTAAATGGCAGTGGAGCAGTCCACATATTCATGGGTTGATTCAAGCCATGACCTGGCAGATTACTGACCACAGTAATGTAAATAACAGAAAGATTGGTGAACTTGGATGTGGCTGTTCCTGCCGTAAGGATTTGCTCTAACCCTTCCCTTGCTGGACTTGAAGGTGTGCGCTTTAACTCATGGTTTCCATTGCCCTGTGCTCGCTTCTCGCCGTCAAGAGCAGTGACCCGAGCATGAATTGTCCCGCCCTTCCTGGAGTCATGGTGCTCCACGGGGCATCGGGGAGAAAGTGGAGTGGGACGCAGTGGACACGGTGGGGGGGGGGCGCCCCACACCCATGCACCTCGCAGAGTTGGCTTCCCCGTGCTGCTATGCCCTGCGGGAGCAGGCTGGTCTGCGGCAGCCTCTGCAGACAGTTTCCGTCCTTCCCTCCAGCTCGCCCGTCGGCTCCGCGACTACAGTTTGGAATAGCTGCCCCCTGGTACTTCTGAAAATAGCAAGTTTATAAATTCTGACACCCAATTTTAATAATAAATTAGCATATCTCCTAGAGCTGAGAGAAACAACATTCAGAAAAAAGGAATCAAACTACCTATAACCCATTGGATTCAGATATGTAAAATGTCCTGGAGGTGAAGTAAGTGGTTTGAGCACAGGCTTTGAAGGAAGGCTTCCCATTTTTAATGTGTGCTCCCTGGTAGTTTTCAGAAGCTGTCTTAAATTCTTCCTGGAATAAAGTGAGGTTGATCGGTATTTCCCTAGCAGGATAGCCGGCTGACAAGCCATTCAGGGAGTGACTGCTGCTCAGAGAACGTGAAGTCATTAAGCCACTGATTGACGCTTCTTGGAGACATCTGTGCCCACCACAGACTGCCTGGGGACAGTCTACTCTGGGTCCTGGGCCCTTCACCTGCTCCCACAGAAGCTCCCGGGTCCTAACCAGGTGTCTTCCATGTTATCAAAGCCCTTGCAGGAATACTTGCTTGGGGGGGGGGGGCAAGGTGGGAATTTCCTCACCTGAATCAGAGGAAACCACGGGAGAACCATCCACCCAGAAAGCTCTGCACAACAGGAAAACAAAATCAGTCCCCAAGTCTCAGCAGTTGGGAAAGAGGCAAAGCCAAATTGGTAAAGGATCTATGTGAATTCAGTGGTCAGACTACCTGAGAGAGCAGCAGAGCCTGGGCCTGCCACCTGCCAGGGAGCCACAGCAGCTGCTCAGACCCAGGCCCCACGGGCCACAGCGGCGCTGCTGGCAGGTGACATCGTCACTGGGCCCTCTCCTCTTAGCCCAGCTTTTAATGTACCCAAGGTGCCTCCTGTGAGTGGATCTAGGACCATTGGAAGCTGTGGAGGTGGCTGAGCACTGGGCATGAGGAGAGCCAGAGGCAGAAGGAGTTGCAGAGATGCCCTTTGGCAGTCCGCCCATACGTGGGGTGCAGGGCAGCCGGTCCTGGGTAGGGCAGGCATCTGGGAAGGGTCCTCAGTGGAGCCAACTCCGAGCTGCACTGAGGCCGTCCGTTCTTGGGGACTTTGCTGGTAGCATTTGAAAATGTCAGCTCGAACACTTGTTCTTATTGGGAACTAGTTGAAAATGATTGTGCACCCCCTTGGGGCCTCTGCAACCAAATTTGGCAGCACAGCTCAGTTAGCGTGAGCTCCAGAGGCGGATCCTCTGCTAAAAATCCACTGGCTGATACAAGGTCCTGAAGATATTTCTGTTTTCTTCTAAGGGTTTTATAGTTTTACATTTAGGTTGTTGATCCATTTTGAGTTGATTTTGTGTATGGTGTGAGGTAGGGGTCACTTTCATTCTTCTGAATGTGGAGATCCAGTTTTCCTGCACTATTTGTTGAACAGAATATTCTTTTCCCATTGAGTGGATTTGGCACCCTTGCCAAAAATCCATTGGCTATAGATGTGAGGGTTTATTTCTGAATTCTCAGATCATTGAGAACTCATTGTTCTATATGTCTGTCCTTATGCCAGTACCACCATGTTTTGATTACTGTATCTTTGTAATAAATTTTGTGATTCCTCCAACTTTGTGTTCTTTTTCAAGAATGTGGCTGTGCCTTTGTCCTGCCATGTGGATTTATGATTAGCTTTTCCATTTATGCAAAGAAGGCTGTTGGAATTTTGATTGGGATTATGTTTAATTTGTAAATCATTTTAAGTTTTATTGACATCTTGATATTATCTTCCAATCCATGAGTACAAGGTGTCTTTCTATTTAGGTCTTCTTTAATTTCTTCAGTAATGATTTACAGTTCTTTATAATAATAAGTCCTTTTTATATCCTTGGTTACATTTATTCCTAGATATTTTATTCTTTTAGTTGCTATTGTAAGTGGAATTGTTTTATTTTTGGATTGTTCCTCACTGGTGTACAGAAACAACACTGATTTGAGTATTGATCTTGCACCCCACCACTTTGCTGAACTTACTTATTAGCTCTGGTAGCTTTCTTGTAAATTCTTCTGGAGTTTCTATATATGGAATCATGTCATACAGATAGTTTTACCTCTCCTTTCCAATTTGGATGCCTTTTATTCCTTTTTCTTGCCTAACTGCTCTGGCTGGCACTTCCAGTACAATGTTTGAATAGCAGTGGTGACAGTGAACATCCTTGTGTTGTTCCTGATCTTAGGTGAAACTTTTGAGTCTTTCATTGGCATGTGACCGTAGCTGTGGATTCTTCTGTGTGGCCTTGAGCAAATCACCTGGACTTTCTGAGCCTCATTTTTCTCCCCATCCATTAAAGAAGATAAAAAAAGTAGCATCTAAAAAGATTTTTGTGAGGAAAATGCTCTTTGCCCCATGGCTGGCCTCTAGCAAGTGCTCAACACATGGTGGTAAAAAAAAGCAAAGGTGTCCCTGGCTAGGCTCGCTCTCCCCGCGCCTACAAACGGCCGCCCGGGGCTCCTCTAAGGCTAAATGCAGCCTGCGTCCGGACGCAGGAGTCCGGGGGCCTGTGCTGGGCCGACGCCGGCTGCGAGGGGCGCGGGGCGGCGCTCTCGCCTCACCAACACTGGAGCTCCATTTTCTTGATTCAAAAAAAAAGAATGTATTGGGTAAGCCCTGCCCTGCGCAAACTGAAACCATTTCCTTGGCGGTACCTGCCCCTGGACCCCCGTGCCCAGCACCAGGCCGGCGTCCTGTCCCGGCGAGGGGCCCGCCGCCCCCGGCACCCCCAGTCCCCCGAAATGTGCGCGCTGGGGGCCGCTGTCCTCGCTGCCGCGTAGGTGCTACCGGAGGCCGGCACGCGCAGAACCCGGCCGGGGGGACGCTGCCGTCGCCCCTCCCCGCGGAACCCCGGAGCTGAGCCCGCGCCCACCGGCTGGGGGGCTCCGGGGTCCCCGGGCGCGCGCTTCCCGCCCCACGCCCCGCAGCCGCGGTCCCGGGCGCGCCGCAAAGATAGCCGGCCCCGCCCCGTCCGCCCCGAGGCCCCGCCCACCGGAAGCCACCGCCCACCGGAAGCCCCGCCTCCCGCCCGCAGACGGCACCGTCCCCGCGCTCTGCAGGGCCTCGGCCCGGGGCGCGCGGGGTGAAGCGTCGGCGTTTCCTGCCGTAGGAGGGGCGGCGTCCTGTGCGGGGAGGCGGGAGTCGGGTCGCGGAAGGGAGACCTGGTTTAGGTTGAAAGAGTAACGCTCCCTCTAGAGGCGTGTCCTTAACTTTTGGGGGTCGCCGTCGTGCACCCCTTCGAGGCTCTAAGGGAAGCCTCAGACGCGTGCACCAGCGGGCGGAGCTGCCCCGGGCGCCCGCGTTTTCCCAGCGCCCCAGAAGCCTGTTTCCCAGCAGCCCCCACCCCCTCCCGCAGCTGCTCTCGGGCCAGGTGCCCCCGCCCCGCCTTTCCCTTGGCGGGGGGATGGGGAGAGGGGCTTGCCCCGGAGGACAGAGCGCGACGACCCCTGAGCGCGCTCCCCGGAGGGGTGCTCCGTAACCGCAGGCTGGCCGCTGGCTCGCGTCCTGGGGAACCCCAGGAGGCCCTGCGTCTTGGAGTTAGGGGTGAAGGGGGTTGGGTGAGGCCGGGGTCCAGGGAAGGCATTTGCCCCCCTGTGGATGCTGCCCGATTTCTCCTTCCTTTAGGAATTCAGGCATGTTCGGTGGGCCTGGCACCACGCCCGCCGCTGGGGGCACAGCGGCCAGCGAAAGAGGCCTCTGCCCTCACCCAGCGGACACCGCAGGCCACGCTTGGATAGATATAAAATGACAGTTGTGACTAGTGCCACAAAAGAAGGATGGATGATGATGTTTATGGGGGCTCGTAGTGGGGGGCACATCCGCGCCAGGGAGGCCGGGGAGGCTGAGAAAGGAGGAACGCTCCAGACGGGGACAGCATGTGCGGAGGCTCCAGGCAGGGGGAACGTGGAGCAAGGAAGGAGGTGAAGGTACAGTCGAGTCACTCCGAGTCCCAGGAATGCTTCGCTTTCTGCAGCCCAGTACTGTTCTGAAATTATCCTGTGCCTTTATATTTTTACTTGTTTATTGTTCTTTTCAATTCACTGAAGTGTCAGCTCTCTGAAGCCAGGGACCTTACTGTCTTACTAATTAATATCCCCAGCTCCTAGGACCATGCCTGACACATAGTAGGTCCTCAACCAATATTTGTGGAATAGTAATAAAATAATAATGGCTAACGTATATTGAATGCATTCTATGTGGTGGCCGCAGTTCTTGGCATTCTGCATATATAACTCAGGTAAACTTCACAGCCATCCTGAGATAAGTATTATCAATATCTCCATGTTACAGTCAAGAAAACCAAAGCACAGAGAAGTTGAGTAACTTGCCTGAGGTCTCACCAGTAAGAAGTGTCTGAGCCTGGTCTCCATCTCAGGAGACTTCCCCTTCCACACCACCCCAAGATGCACATGATGCTGATGAGTCAGGTTATTGGCATATACTGTTTTAAGCATGTCTGTGTACATGTGAGCTAGGAGGAGATTCCATCCCATGGCTTCAAGCACATGGGTCAGTCAGCTGCTGTTGTCTGAAGATCAGGGTTGCTAGGATGGAGAGAGTGAGCAGGAGTGGTGTTCCAGGGCACGTTATCTTGAAGATTTGAAGTTCGTAGTGACTTGAGAAAATTGGCAGGTTGGAGAAAAGATTGGACAGGGTAAAAATGGATGCAAGGAGACTAGATGAAATGTATTCAAATGAAGAAAGTTGTATAATTTCAAGAGAGGATGAGGAGTTAAAAATCAACATGAGTTGAAGAGGAATAGGGTGTGGGAGTACATCAGTTGCTAGAAATAGTGTATGGGTTAGTTTGTGCTGTGTAACAAACCACTCCAAAACTTAATGGGTTAAGACAATAAGCATGTTTTATTTCTCACAATTTGGGGGGTCACCTAGGTAGCTCTTCTGGTCTGGGCCAGCTTGATTGGGGCTCATGGTCTAGGATGGTTGTGCCAGTTTGGATGTAATATGTCTGGAAGAATTGTGAGAAGCTTGATAGAAAAGGCCTGAATGGCTTTGAAGAAACTGTTGGCAGAAATACGGACTTTAATGATACTTCTGATGAGGCCTTGAAAAGAAATGTTGAATGTGTCATTGCAAACCAGAACAGATTTTGGTACTAGAGGTGGGGTTCTGCTCAGTTTGCAAATACCAAACATGTTGGAATGGCTTTTTAAATGGATAAGGGGAAGATTCTGGAAGAATTGTGAGGTGCTTGATAGAAAAGAGCTAGACTACTTTGAAGAGACTGTTGGTAGAAACATGGACTCTAAAGATACTTCTGGTGAGGCCTTAAACAGAAATGTTGAATGTGTCATTGCAAATTGGAAGAAGGGCAATCTTTGTTTTAATGTGGCAGAGAGTTTGGCAAAATTGTTTCCTGGTGTTGGATCAGAGGCAAAATTTGAAAGCAATGAGCTGGGATACTGAACTGAGGAGATATCCAGACTATGTGTGGAGGATGTACCCTGGCTTCTCCTTGCAGCATGTAGTAAAATGTGACAGGACAAAGATAAGCTGAGAAATGAACTCTTGGATACAAGGAAATAGATGGTCTGGAAAATTCTGGGCTTCCAGAAAGTGAGACCCCAGAGGCTACAGCCCCACATGAGGTTTTAACAAAACACGGAAACTGAGAGCCATTTCAGTACAAGCCTGGGTTGGAGATGGAGTTATCCAAAAAGGATTTGTGGAAAGTCCTATTGTCTGATGGTTTTGACCCCTGTAAGCTGCATGCCAAGCCTACAGATTTTTTTGCAAGATCTGTATAGACAGAACCACTGCCAGTCTGGACTGGAGGACATGGAGAAGGGACAAATTGAAGGAAAAATTTCTTCAAAGACAGAGCCATGGAGATCGAGGTTTGGAGTCAAGAAATCTTGGGCAAGGAGATCACAGCAACCAATGCATGTGGAAAGGGTGAGTTTGCCCCAGAGGCAGAGCACAGGCCTTCCTCCTCGATGCTCAGGAAGAGTGCTGCCTCCCCAGGTCCCAGAGAGGGTGGAGCACATTCCCCGGGGACTGGGGAGAGCCTGGCCACCACCCCACTATTCTGAAGGGGTTGAGCGTGTGCCCGGAGAGAGTCTGAGTGGTGCCAGGATGTTTGGGAAGGGTGGGGCCCAGAAGAGGGTGGTGTCCCAAATGCATGGATATGTTGAAGCACTCACCCCAGTGTTTGGAGAGAGCAAGGCTGCCATGTAAGCCTTTGGAAAGGGTTAGATTCCCACTCTCTCAAGCCCCAAGGATAAAACATCATTCCATAAATGACTCTCAGACTTTGAAATCTAATGGAGTTTGCCCTGCAGGTTTTAAGAATTGTTAGTCCTGTTAACCCTGTTTTCCTTTCAGTTTCTCCCTATGGCAATGAGAGTGTTTATCCTATGACTGTCCCTCCTTTGTATATTGGAAGCAGGTAACTTGTTCTGAGTTTCACAGGTCCACAGCCAGAGGGGAATTTTGCATTAGGACAAGACCATGCCTGTAACTGATTTTGATGGGATCTTGTACTTACCTATTGTTACTGAAAGGATTTAAGTTTTTATGATAATGGGATGGGATGAATGTATTTTGTATATGGAAAAATCATGTCCTTTTGGGGTCCAGGGAGTGGAATCTGTCGGTTTGGATGTATTATGTCCCCCAAAATGACATGTTCTTTAATCCAGTCTTGTGGTGGCAGATGTATTAGTGTTGATTAAGTTGGAATCCTTGAGTGTTTCCATGGAGATGTGACTCAGTCAACTGTGAGCGAACTATTTGATTAAATTATTTCCATGGAGGTATGGACCCCATCCATTTAGAGTGGGTCTTGATTTAATCACTGGAGTCCTATAAAAGGGCTCACCCACAGAAGGATCTGAAAGCAGCTGAGAGTGACATTTTGGAGAGCAGCTGAGAGACATTTTGGAGTCTTTGCTCCAGAGAAGCTAAGAGAGGAAAAAATGCCCCAACATTTTGAAGAAAGCACAGGAGCTGAGAGAGGAGTAGAACACAACCCAGGATCAGCAGATGCCAGCCGTGTGCCTTCCCAGCTAACAGAGGTTTTCTGGACACCATGAGCCTTCCTTTGGTGACGGTATACTCATGTTGATGCCTTAATTTGGACATTTTCATGGTCTTTAGACTGTAAATTTGTAACCAAATAAACTGCCTTTATCAAAGCCAGTCCATTTCTGATATTTTGCATAACAGCAGCGTTAGCAAAATGGAACACCAAGAATCATCACAACTCATGTGCCACCAGCGAGAATGAGGTGACATTTCTGGGTTGCTCATCAAGAGCTGTGGCACGTTGGGCACTGTGCAGAGGGGCAGCTGTAACATCCCAGTTGTGCCTTCATATCCCAGTAGCCACAAGCTTAGGAAATCATTCTTTAGTTCCCTTGTTTGGTAACTTCTGGTGTTTAGATTCTCTTCTTACAGTCTCTGTTAAATTACAAACTAAAAAGCAAGGTTTCAATCCAAAGAAGTCTTCTGTTGTTGTCACATTTGCGAATGCCCTTTATTTTTGTGGTGGTGGTTCTGTAACAGAATGGAACATTCACCAATGTGCTCATTCAACACACATTTATTGAGTGGACTGTTCCAGGTGCTGGTGATGGTGACGGGGGGAAAAGAGAGGACAGGCAAGGTCTGTGAGCTTGAGGGGCTTACGGTTAACTGGAGGGTCTTCCTCGGGTAGGCTAGGTTATGCTGCCCTAACAAGGTAACCTGAAAATCCCTGTGTTTAACTCAACAAATGTCCGTATCTCACTCGTAACGCATGCTCAGAGGGGTTGGCGGGACTCTGCGTGGCAGAGCCAGCCAGACACCAACAGTACAGAAGGCTCCACCATCTCCTTACAGGGCTTGGGGGAGGAAGGGCTGGAGGGCCACACACACACGCACAACACACGCACACACACACGCGCACACGCACACACACCCCTCCACTCTATACCCCTTGACTAGAACCAGTCACGTGGCCCACCAGAGCTGAACGGAGATGAAAAACGTGGAGAACATGGATCGTTGGTGAGCAGCGGATGTCTTGACCACATGGAGGGAAGCAGATAATAAACAAATGGAAAAACAAAACAAAATGACACAAAAAAGCAGACAAGAAGACTACCAGAAAGAAGGAAGAGCTGTGCAGATAAGGAAGAACCTGGTGGCATTTAGAGACAATCCACTGAAGAGTTGGCTGTGGAAAGGCCACTCGCCTCGTCACGGGCCCGAGCTCTAACCCTGGGCTGCATGGACTCCCTCTCCGTCTGCTCCCACCTGCTGCCACCCCAGGCAGTGCCCCTCCCCGTGCTGCCCGCCGTGCCCGTGCCCACCCCCATCTCCCGACCCGGGACTCCACTCGCAGTGCCAGCCGCCTCCCTGCTCTGCCCCGGAGTCCTCGGGCCTCCTCCTCGTGGCTGGTGCCGCACCTGTCCGGTGCTGCTGAAATAACAGAACCCGGATTCAAAACAGCTCAGCAGCTCAGGAAGCCCGGAGGGAGGGCGGATGGCGCCTTGGCCTGCCCCCTCCAGCCCCGCTCCTCTGCAGTTCTCTTCACGCTGCCTCCTCTCTGGTCAGCATCGCCCTTGGGCTGAGCGCAGGATGGGCTCTGCGCCGAGTCTCCTGCTTTCCCAGACTCTTCCCGGAGTTACCTGGGGTCTCAGTTTGCCAGAGCTGCTACGACAAATACCACACAGTGGGTCGGCTCAACCAACAGAAATGTCTCACGGCTTCGGAGGACTCCAGCATCGAGGTCTCGACGGGCCATGCTTTCTCCAAGAGTCCGTAGCCTTCCGGTGCTGGCTTGCCGCAGTCGTCGGGGTTCCTTGGCTTGCTGCAGTCGTTCGTTCTCTGGCTTCTTCTGACTGAGTGCGTCTGAATTTCCTTTGCTTATAAGGACTCCAGTCATATCGATTAAGGCCCACCCCGAATCATTATGACCTCCCCTAAATAGGTTCACAAATGAGTCCACAGCTTAACCGTCATAACGTCCTCAAAGGTTCTGTTTACAGATGGTTCACACCCACAGGAAAGCAGATTGAGGTTGAGCGTGTCTTTATGGCGGACAAGATTCAACCCCCACCTTGACTGGCCAGGGCCTCCTGGGTATTGGGGCCATAGAAGTCAACGCTGTCACCTATTCGAAATCCATCCCCCTCCCTCCTTGCTAACAGAATCCTACCCCCTGCTTCTTGCTCATGTCTTCACCTGCAAGGATGGCCACTTTGTCCCCAGCTTAGAGGTAAATTCCCAATAGTCTAAGCCAATAATTCTTCAACCTGGTGGCACGTTGCAATAGTATAATAGTCTTGGAAACTTCTGAAAAAGTACTAACACCTTGGATATATCTCCAGAGATCTTGATTCTACCTTCTGGGGTGGGGCCTGGGCATCAATATATATTTTTAAAAATTCTCCAGGAGATTCTAAAGTACTTCCAGAGTTGAGAACCCCCAGTGTAAGCCAATAATGAAAGTCTGTTTCCCCAGCCAGCAGTTAGTTGCAATGTGCATAGTGTTAGTAATGAGATCTGAGGACTGGGGATTCTGGGAAAGGTTCTTTACCCAATAAAACCAAAAGCATGAAAGGGATGGCCCCACTTCTAGAGATTGGCCTGTCTGGGTGTGACACTTGGAGCAGTGCAGCCATCTTGTGGTCATGAGGACATCTCCCTGAGATTCAGCCACACCATCAAGACGGATATGGCAGAAAGATAGAAACAACTTAGCTCCTTGAAGATATTGTCAAGCTACTGGAGCTGCCCTATCTTTGGACTCCTTGTTGTATGTGTGATGAATTTTCCTCATTGTTTTGACTGTTTGGAAGTTTTGGAAGTATGTTTTCAGTTATTTACACTTGAAAGCATCTTAACCCATGGGGGAGTTGACCATTTGATGCTGACGGGCTCCACCTCCTCCTCTCCTGTCATCTGGGGTCCCTGTCTTCTCCTCTTGCGTCTGGAGCCGCTCCTTGTCCAGCATCGGCAAGCAAGTCTGGCTTGTTCCCTGGCTGAGACCTCTGCTCATGCTTCCCAGGAATTTCTCTTTCCCAGTTCCTCCCTCCCCAGTCCCATAAGCAGGTATGGGGCCTGCACGTCAACTCCTCTCTTAGATCACGTTGCCCCCAAGCTGTCACGCTGGACTGACAGGAGAGGATGTTCGGGGGGTTGGGGACCCTGATGTTGTCCCTAGTTATGCCTCTTATTTGCTCTGGGACCATATCAGCCGGGGGTCCATGCAGGAAACACAAACCCCTCTAGGTATTTGAAGAAAGCACACCAATAAAGGGAATTTGGTCTCTACAAAATCATGGGGAGGGCTGGGGGAGCAGGCTCCAGGACAGACCCTCAGTTATGGCTCCCAGACACCCCAGAGCTACCTCCCAAGTGCGTTACCTCCTCTGTCTGGGGAATTGGGAGTCCCCCACTGGAATGGGAAGTTCAAGAGCTCACTGTTGTGTTCACAATCCAAGGACTGGGGAGCTAACACTACCATGTAAGTGCCTCCTGATACCCACAAAAGTAGTGCCATGTGCACACGTGACCGCTGGTGCAGAAAACCTCATGTCTCCAGGACCATGCTCGCAAATGAAGACAGCCTACCTAGCAGGAAGGGGGCACCCAAACCCCGAATTCCACACACGTGCCTCTGATGGACAGAGCTTAATGCTAACCTGGGACCCTGGCTGCAAGGGAGTCTGGGAAATAGCATGTTTCACTCCCAGCCCCTGCAGCATAGAAAGCTGCTAGCGGGATAGGTGGGGGTGGATGCCGAGTGCCAGCTGTCCAGTCCGACACTGAACTCGGGCCACATTGCTCAGCCCCACTGAGCCTGTTTCTTGGTCTACAGATGGGTTGCAAGGCCCCTGCTCACCTCCCAGGGCTACTGAGGGTTCCGTGAGATCATGCTTGTAAAGCACTTAGCATGGTGCCTCACCAAGGGCTAACTCATGTTAGCTACTGTTACTTCCCTTATTTTATCCTTCTAGCCCTGTGGTTCCCCAAGCCCAAGCTACATCCCCTTCTCTGAAATAGGCTCCGAAGGTCACCTGGCTTGCAGAAAGTTCCAGAAAAAATGGCCTGGAAAGGGTGGCCTGGCAACGGGACACGGAGGCCTCTCCCCATGGATGTGGGGCTGTCCAGGCCACCAACCAGGGCCTCTCCGGCCAAGGATGTCATGTAAGCTGCATGTTTTACTTCATTTATCTGAAATTTTGGAAACTCAAGCCAGGCTTGGCCTGAGCTGCTCAGTTCCTAATGGCAATGGAAACTGTTGGGGCAGGCAGGCTGCTACACGCAGGGCAGCATCCCAGCCCGGGCCGGGTGCAACAGGCAGCTTGTCTCTGTAAGATCCAGGACGGGAGGGCACGAGGGAAGCTGTGTACCCTTGTCACGGGCTCGTCTCTCCGCCTCACACCTGTAATCTCCTTTAGAAAGGGCCAGAGCCTTATCAGGTTGTGCTTTGGGCTTCATTCAAGCAACCTCCCGCTCAGATCAGAGTATAGGGACAGACAGTAGTTTAAAAGTGAAGAACACTCAAGACAAGAATACAACTTCCACACATTTTTACCAAAGGAGCACATAAGTTTAAAGGAACAAGTTTACAATGTAAAAATGAACTGATATATTACCAAGCTTGGAGACCTCTACCCCATCCAGTCTTCTGATGTCATTACAGAGTTAATGATGAGTTACAGAGTATTTATAGAGTATATAAAGAGTATTTATAGAGTATATAAAGTTATAGAGTATATACTTATAGAATATTGATATTGATAGGGTACATTCAATGAAGTCATACTCTATTTTTATGTCTGAGCCAAGGGTGAGTCAAGATCAGAGGAGGGTACTCACATGTTATCAGAGATTCAAACTAACCTTGAATGTCTGCGAAACTTTACTGAAGATATTTCTACTAATTAAGCTATGACTTCTGTAGGAGTGATAGCACACCTTTTATTTATATAAAAACTAAAAATTAGAAGAGATTGCTTTTACTATATCTAACTTATTAGTGTAGTTTTATTATTTTATTCTATAATTAGTTTAGCCATTACATTATATTACATCTTTCACCTCTTCCTTTTTCTGCTTGGGCCTGTTTGGCCTTTCTCTCAGTACAATCTTCAAATATAAGACTTGAAGCATATGAATCATCTGTCCCAGTTATTATAGTAAAGCCTTTCCACTCAAATTGTATTTGAGTTTTTTAGGTAAAAGTTCTGTTACATAGGCCTCTCTATTAGATAGAATGACTGGTTCTTCACTATCAGAATAGAAGGCACCAGGTGATCTGTGAGAGCAGCATGGAGAGAAGGGGTCCGTGTCCTTGTTTTCAGATCCCCCAGTACAGAGATTGTCCTGTGACACTTCTGAACATGCGGGTTTTGAATGCACTCACCATGAGACTGGGCCCTCTGCCTCAGTTTACCTGCCAGGCACCAAAGTGCTCCACCAGAAGGCAAGAAACTGCCTGCGATCATTGGCTGAGATGGGGGCTCCCGTTCAGCCAGACCCCACCTGCAGGAATCTTTGAATGATCCAGAAGCCTTTCTAGGCCTCTGTCAATGATTCGGCTCAGCTTCTTGGCCAAAGCAAGAGGAGCTCAGGCCGGGCGGGCTGGTGGGCAGGGAGGACTGCGGTGGGAGGGAGGGCCGTGCTCTCGCTTCTCCGCTCTGAGCCAAGCGTCTGCATGGACCGATGAGAACAAGCTCCCACCCTTTGCTTCCGCACATGACGGTGGTGCCGTGTGGGTGTCAGCTTCCCAAGCCGTGCCCGTCCTCGGAATGCACCCCAGGCCGGCTTCCAGAGGCTGCACCCACGCAACAGCTTTCTTTCGAGTCCTTGTGTGACCTTGTGGGGAGCGAACGTGAGTGCTGGGGGCTGCTGCGCTCGGGAAGACAACAGCTCTCGGTCCACAGAGCGCGTGCCTGGAGCCTGCAGGGTTGGGGGTTCGTCGGGTAGCACCTTCCTTACCTGGGGGAGGCAAAGGTGAGACCAGACGAGACCCAGGCTAAATGCAGGAAGAGGGATCTGGTCTTCCTGAACATGCCAACAGCGAGTTTCAGAGAACAGGCCAACAGTTGCTAGACAGACAATCTGGTCTTCCTGAACATGCCAACAGCGAGTTTCAGAGAACAGGCCAACAGTTGCTAGACAGACAGAACGCAATATTTTCCTTTCTGTTTCTGCTCCCATTTTAGTTTTCCAGCTTCAAGACAAATAATGTACAGTTGGCTCAAGCAATGGGAGTTTACTGGCTCGTGGTTTTGAGGCCAGGAGAAGGCCCAAACCGAGGTGCCAGCGAGGTGTTTTCTCTCCGAAGAGAAACCGCGTGTACCCACACATACCGTGACATCAACACGTGCACCCCTGCACTCTTCGCAGACATTTTCTGCAGGAAATTTGTAGGGCTAAACACGCCAAGTCAGCCAAGGGCCAAGTTAAAGTTTTCTCTTGAATCTTCTTTTTTTCCCTCTTCCTCTCCTCCTCCTTCTCCTCCTTCTCTTCTTTCTCATCCTCCTTCTTCTTCAAAAAGCATTTCTTGGACTTCCGGGAAGATGGCGAGGAGGTGAGGCAGACGGGCTTCTCCTCCATGAAAGTAACTAAAAGGGGCCTGGAGGACGCCAGCGACTGTGGTTCCAGGGTGTGACTGGCCATAGGGGATCCCCACAGTACATGGAGGGGACACTGACAAAAACAGAGGGGAGACGGCGGCTGCAGGGACGGGGTGAGTATGTTCCCGTCTGGACCACTCCCCACCCGCCGGGCAAGGCAGCGAGCAGCGGCTCTCCACCCCAGTGCACCCACCTTGACAGTTACCTGGGGGGTGACCCTCCACAGCAGGACGGCGGGGAGCTCCGTGAGGGAACCCAGCGGGCAGCGTTTGCTCTCCCCCCACGGAAGTCCAGGGGGTGCACAGCGAGAAGCGGGGGAGGGAGAGGCGATCAGGAGCCCCTCCACACCCCAGAGACCCACGGACGCATGGCAGGGAGAGAACCGGCCGGCAGGGCCCACGTCCCACCTGTGGGGTACCCTGGATCAGGCCCTGCCCACCTGCTCGGGGCCCACATTGCAGCCCCAGGACAGGGATTCCCCAGAGCACACGGAGATCCTGTGCCCTGATCCGTTCCCACCTGGTTTGGACTCTGCCCACCGCACAGGGGAGGTTCAGGGAAGACTTACTTGAGAGCACCACCTGCTGGTAGGTTAGGAGAACTGCGCTCAGCAAGCTGTGCCTCAAGAGACCACCTGCTGGTAGGATCAGGGAAACTGCACTCCAGCAAACCAAAGTACATATAAATGCTCAAATAATTCTGTGCTTTCCAAAAATAATGTTACCAAGGCAAGCAAATGCCCCGAAGTCAACAAAAAATTGCAAAGCACTTGAAGGATCTAGAAGATATGGACAAGCCAAATGAACAAATTAAAGAGCCACAAGAGACACAAAACTTGGAGCAATTAATTAAAGAAGTACAAACAAATCTCCAAAACAACTTCAATGAGATGCTAAAGACGTAAGGAAATCAAGAAGACTCTACAAGAGCATAAAGAACAATTTGAAAGAGTAAATAAAAAAAGAGCAGATCTTATGGAAGTAAAAGACACTGTGGATCAAATTAAAAATATACTAGAGACACAATAACAGATTTGAAGAGGCAGAAGAAAGGATAGTGAACTTGAGGTCAGATTAACTGAATGCAAGCACACAGAAGAACAAATGGGGAAAATCTGAAAAATTTAAAATGGACCTCAGAAAAATGATGCACAACATGAAGCAAAAAATATAAGAATCATTGGTGTTCAGAGCTTTAGGGGAAATTTTTGTCCCATGAGAAGTTTGTGGCTCTCCATTAACTCTTTTGAAGCTGGATGGAAAACCAGGGACCTCCCCTTGATGCCCTGTTCTAGGGGGTGGAGGGTCCTCCCCAGCCCTGGGGGTGACTGGACCCGCCCAGTTCTCAGCTCCAGCCACACTACAGAAAACCACCTCAATCCTATCAAATGTGGCAGGTTCTCTGCCTGATGTGCTTAAATGACCAACTCCTGAGACCTGGGGTTTCAAAGACAGAAAGAGTTTATTGCTAGGTGTGAAGCAGGAGAGCAGATGGCCTATTGATCTAAAATCTGTCTCCCCAAACTGCCGTAACTCTGATGGGTTTATAGCATCAAAAGATGGGCAGGTTTTAGGATAATGGGCACAATGGCCCCAGATGATGTAGTTAGAGGTAATCTATCAAGCACACACAGACTGATGACAAGCTTAGTCACAGAACAGATGCAAGAAAATGGTGGCCTTAATATGAGGATGGGAGTGATTTTTGGTATTTAAATAAGGTATAGGTGACTTGTAGGTTAAAGTCTTAAGCTACTGTGCATGTCCTGTGGGCCCGTTTTGGTTAGATCAGCTCCGTCAAGCAAGGTAGGTTTGGAATTGGGTGGGTTAATTCTGGGCTGACCCAAGACCCTTCTTTAATAAACATGAGGACTGTCTTTAGTGAACCTAAGACTCTAAAGTTGAAAAACAGGATAAAGGGGTACAGGTGAGGGTCAGCCACAAGGTTTTTACAACCCCAAGGGCGCAAGATAAAGGCTTTACAACGTTATCAGAGATCAAGGCAGCCAGATTACAGCTCAGAGATTTCAGGTATTTCTCTCTGTCTCCTGTTATATACCAGAAAGTAAAAAAGGAGTATCTATATAATGATTCAATAGTTTTAATCATCCTCTAAATCCAGACGTCTCAGTTTCACCTGTGAAGTTGTGTTTTTCTTTTTTTTTTTTAATGTCTGGTGAAGGAAACCTCTGGTGCTGACAATCAAGAAAGCAGTCATCCTCGGTGGGGGCGAGTGACAAAGGGGCCGCAAGGGGCTGTGGGGAGGTTAGTAAATTTCTGTTTCTTGATCTGAGTGTTGTTTACACAAGTGCATTTGTAAAACTTTGTGGCGGTGCACACACGTGCACACTCTTCAGTAGGAATGTTGTACTTTGTTAAAAGAAAAGCTTTTCATGCCCTTTATGATCTCACGGCCTCATGGATCACGCCCGGGAGGGGAAGGGGGGCTCATTAGGGCCAACGAGGAAGGCAGCGAGGACACGCTTCAACTGGCTGACAGCAGGTTCCCCTTTCACACGGGGGTGGCTGGGGGTGGGGGGGCTTCCAAGGTTTGGAGCAGACGTGTTGGTTACTATGGCTTGCTTGTCCGTTTTGATCCTCTCTCCTGAACCGAAACTGGTTTATCAGCAGGTGTTGCTTTCTGTGTTTCTGTGGGGTGTATCTCATTCTCCTGGAAAGCCCACTTGGGTCAATTGTTTTTGTCGTCTAGAAAAGTCCTTCTCGGAAGGGGGTTCCCTCCTGGCAGTGCCTAAAGCAGGTGGTCATTTTAATATATTTAACAACTTCAATAAAAAGTTTAAGAAAAACTGGCAAAAAATAGATGGCTGGGTCCATCCCAGGTCAATTAAGTGAGAATCTTTGGGGTGGGATGTGGGTATTGGTATTTTAAAAAAAAAAAACAACAACTCACAGGCTTCTGGTTTTCAATTGGACATGTAAAAGAACTTGGAGGTCGTCACAAGAAAAAAGCTTAAAAACTGAAAATCAACCACTCTTCTCGTCAGAGACAACTGAGGTCACAGGGCAAACGTGCACCCCCAAAACTGGCGAGAGAGGCAGATAAGGAGAGAATCACAGTTTACGGGGAGAAGGAGCCACTGTGGGACGCAGCCTCCCGTGGGAACACGCGAAGGTTAATTGACTAATTCCTGGAGACTCAGCGTGGGCCAGCTCGGGAGAAAACCCCTGGAGGCCCAGCCTTTGGGGGGTGGGATCCCCACACTTAGTTTAACCTCTCAGGGCCCCACCATGTTCCAATTGTGAAGACTGGGGAAAAATCCCCTCTGTCTCTGGCAAGAGGAGGGGAAAACAGCTGTTTGAAAGATTCTGCGTTCTGCTATTCTTTACAGGGAAACTCTTTTCCCAGTCTAACTAACGTGGAGAATAAGAAACGCCCAACCCTGCCCCCTCTAGCCTTCCTGTATCACCTAAAGGGTGAAAAGAAGGAAAAAATTAAAAAAGCTGAGAAGGGCTCGTGACAGTTACAGCTCAAACGGCACAGACTAAAAGTCTGAGACCTGTTTTCAGGATTTTGGGTTGCTTGCCTTCCTCCCACATCTCACCACCCTGTACGACATCTCAGCAGGGCTCCTGTATAACAATAGGGTTACAGCTGACATAACTGCAAGATTCAGACTCTGGTCCAGAAGGAGTCTCTAGAAAGACCTAGAATGTTCTCTCCCTTGCATCTTCCTGACTCGGTCCCAGCCTGCCCTGCATTCCTTGTGGAGGGCACGCCTATAAAGACACACAGCTCACCCCCAGCACCCCCTCTTCCTGCCCAGGATTTCTCTAATTTCTTGAATAAGGTAGAGACACAGCAGATAACACAACGAGGCAGCCTCCGGGCAGCGCTGACATGGTGGGGGACGGCGGATGGCATTCGATTTCTGGTTGCCACAAGCTTTGGGTCTCCAAGTCAGTGGGCCAAGAATAAAGCCCCCCCCCCCATTTCTGTTTCGCAAGGTGGGCACCAGGTAGCCTGAGAGAGTTTTTCTCAACTTACCCCTCTCCGGCTGCTGGCAGAAGGCTCCGGATCTCTCCTTAAGGGTAGCAGGGCTTGCAGCAGTCTGAAGAAGGGGTGGGGGCAGGGAGAGAGCCCGAGACCCCAGTAATAACCCACAGGAGACCCAGAGGCCTTGTCCGAGGACAGCGATGGGGAGGAGGGAGGGCAAGTCTGGGAGGACCCAGCGGCCGGTGACAGGGGACCTCTTCCCGCTAACAGCAGAGCCAGCTCCTCGGGGAGAGACAGACAAGCGTGCAAGGACTACTTTAAAAATAATAATAAACTTTATTTTTAGAGCAGGTTTAAGTTCACAAAAAAATTGCAAAGAAAGTTCACAGAGGCCCCAAGTACAGTTTCCCCTACTTGCAATAGGGTGGTAGGTTTGTTACAGCCGATGAGCCGATATGGATACATTTTTAGTAACTCAAGTCCAGAGTTTACATCAGGTTTTGTACGGTGTGGTGCTTAGACTCTGTTATGTGCCCCAGAAAAGGCCATGTCCTTTTAACCCATTCTGTGGTTGCTGATCTATTGTGGGAGGCACCTTGTGGTTAGGTTGTTTCAACTGAGGAGATGACCCAAGGTGGATCTTCCTCCCCTTACTGGGGTTTTTTATGAGAGGATAAAGGACACACAGAAAAAGCCCAGATTGCTCAGAGAAGCCGCAGAAGCCAGAAGCTGGAAGCAGCAAAACCTGGGAGAGAAGGACCTGCAGACGCCGGTCGTGCACCTTCCCGTGTGACAGAGGAGCCCCGGATGCCGGCAGCCTGTCTCCAGGGAAGGTGTCGTCCTGTTGATGCCTTAATTTGGGCATTTTCATGGCCTTAGGGCTGTAAATTTGTCAGCTAATAAATCCCCACTGTAAAAGCCAACCCATTTCTAGTGTATTGCGTTCCAGCAGCTTAAGCAAACCGGAACATGGAATTCTATGGGCTTTGACAAACGGTTAATGTCACGTTTCCACCAGTACCGTATCCTCAAAACCCCTGTGCGTCGCCTGCTGCTCATTTACAACATCCCCCTTCCCAACCCCTGCAGACACTGATCTTTTTATGTTTCTGTCGTTTTGCCTTTTCCAGAATGTCACGTAGTTGGAGTCATGCCATATGGAGCCTTTTCGGATTGGCTTCTTTCACTTAGCAATACGCGTGTGTAAAAGACAGTTCGGAATTGAGTTTGCAGACGGCAGCGTTTTATTCGGGACACCAAAGTTTTGCTGCGGCACAGGAAGCTGGAACGGAAGTAGCTTCAGGGTTCTAGGGATGGCGTGGGATTTCATAGACGTAATAGGAGGTTTGCTTGACTCTTGTTGATCGGACAAGGGTTTGTCTGTCTTATAAAGGTGGGTTTAGGGCAGGGGGGCTTTAGTTGGTGTTGGGTCAAACATAATGAACTAGGGGCCTGGTGGGCTCTCTGGGTCAGCTGCCTTGGGGGTTTCAAATTTCAAGAGATAAAGTGGAAAGCCAACGGGCATGGGTTTTAGGGGTCCCCAGGGCTCTCTTTATATAATCCTATCACATTTAAAGTTCCTTCACATTTTTTCATAATTGATACTTCATTTCTTTTTATCGCCGAATAACGTTCCATTGTATGGATGTGCCACGTTGGTTTAGCCGTTCATCTCTGTAAGGACATCTTGGTTCCAACTTTGGGCAATTATAAATAAAGCTTCTGTAGACACAGCTACCTAATTTATATATTTGCCTTGCTTGTTTTTAAAAGTGTTTCTTTATTGTTGTTGAAGATGAAGCTTTGATTTGTAGCTAACTGCAAGCACTTTTAGAAAAGCATTACAGTAAAACAACGTAACTTATAAGGAAATTTGGCTGTTTTTTGTGATAGATAACACTTTAAAAATAATTGAAATCATAACTGGCAGTACTATATTATTGTTTGATGTTATGCACATTAGTAACCAAAAGAAGGTTAGAAGTTTTTAATTTTTAAAACATTGTCTAAACATTTCTTTTGCAACTTATGTTACATGAATTTAAGTATTTTTAGCACTTTATTTTTTCAAGGTGAATGAACACATTTTTTGTAACTATTGGGAATAAAGAGATATTCTTTAGGGCTTGACCTTGAAAAAGCAAAATGTTAAAAGTTATCAGGTTTGAAAAAAAGACTTAGTGCTTTTAAAAATGAGATGACAATATTTTTAAATAATCAGGGACATAATAAAGTTAACATGAAGTGCAAGGAGTTATTTTGATAAAACAGACTTTTTGCCTCCCACACTGATTACTCAGAAAAACACTTCTACAACCTTTTATTAAGAAATAACACCTTAATCATTTAAGGAAACTTTTTTTTTACATAAAAACAGCAGGAGACAGTAACATGAGGAGCTTGCAGTGTGGTGAGGAATGTTTATATTTTGTGAATTATTAGGCACATACCCACAACATTGAATATTAATTACTGCTTTGGGTGGTGGTTAAAATATTTAATGCTATTTTGTTTTATAAAACCACTTTTTTCTTTAAGTTGTGAGGTTCTATTGTTAAGCAGTGTTATTACTAGTTTTTACCATCTTTTAACTTTAACAACAGAAATAATTTTTTTCACAAACTTTTTACAGCTTTCTGATCTATCTTTCAACTTTGACTACAGAAATAAATTTTCCACTCTACAAACCTTCTGCAACTTTCTGTATCTATCCAGGCTTCATCCCACATTTCTAAAGAATCAGTCATTTAGGATAAAGCCACTTTCCTTTTCCCCTTAATTAGAAAAACATTCTTTATACCTTCTATACAACATGCTATTACCACCAAAATCAAACTTGTTGGAATGATGCTAAATATTTAAAACATTTTAGTCAATGTATTTTGAAACAATAATAAACAATCTTTTGGCCTTTTTTAAAAAAATATTTATGGCTTTTAACTGCTTAGCTTGTCTTGAAGTACAAACTTCTAATATAGGACTTGGAGGATATGAATCATTTGTTCTAGTTATTATATTAAGACTTTTTACTTTTCATTATTTAGAAACTGTATTTTAGGGTTTTAGGGTGAAATTCTATTAAATATGCTTTTATATTAGAAGGAATAACTGGTTCTTTACCTTCAGAACACAAATCATTAGTTGACATGAGAACAACAAGGCTCTTTAGCTGTTTTGATCTCTATAGAGAGAGGGAGTCAAAGTTCTTATTATCAGATTCCTCAGTAGAGATATTATTTTATGACACTGGTTTGACAATTTGCACTTTTGCTGATTTTTAAATTGTATTAGTTACTTCTGATGTCCTTCCAGCAATTTCGGGTTTTTGCAAGGACTCTTTTGACCAGGTACTTTTTTGAGTTTTTAATTTTAAAAACTGACAGGCTAGCACATTTACATTATTAGTTCTCTTATTGAATTGCTTTGGAAGGCTTGATATTAAAGCAGAGGTGGAAGTCCGCATATTTTTAAACTGTAACTTTTCTTTTAACTTACAGATTTCTTTGTCTGTCTGCAGACAGTTTGCTATAGCTAGCCATACCACACATACAGGCCAGCTGACTGCAGCTATAGCTCATTTGTTATTTTTATTAAATTTCATAATTTTTTTTTGTTTTTGTAATACATTTTTTAATTGGATATTACTTGAAGGTTAGTGTCCCATTTTCTGGTCATTTTTCCCTTTTACTTAATTTATATTGCGGCCACAGAGAGTTGCAATAATGTACTAATAATTTTAATGACACTTTCCAAATTCAGACCAATTATTAAGAATAGTTTTTAAGGGAGATGCAGCTGGCACATTTTGAGAGTTTCTCATGGCTGAGCAATAGCAAAAGAAATTATAAAGACAGAACATAAGAGTAGGAGCTGTTCAAATGTAACTGGTTTTTCACACAAATGCAAAATGTACAAACTGCACAAAAGTTAAAAGGAGAACTACAAATTGGATTACGGTTAGTGGGGCTCAAACCCACTGAGTTTGCATGCACGACCCTTGGATCAACTTCATCAGCCTTACTACACAATAGACTAACTGAAACAAAAGAAAGCAAAGTGAACACAATAAACAAACGATTACACACTTACCCAGCACAGGGAAAGTCGCAATTGCAAAGTTACCTTAACTCAGATGCGTTTGGTGTTTGTCTGCGGTGGATGCCTCCACCCGGACTTCCCAGTCCCGATGCTCTAGGAGAGATTTCTGGGCAGCTGGGAGGCACAGAGGCGAGGGGTCCGGGGAGCCCCACAGCTGACAAGACACGGATCAGGGCTGCAGTGAAGGCAGCAGGTGCCCCTTCGTGGTTGCTAATTGCTAACTGTTTAACAACATGGTTTTTAAATAGGCTTTCCTGATCTCACAACAAATAGAGAAATAAGTTTTCTTTTTGTTAGGGGAGAGGGAAATTTCTAAGTAAGTGACTTGTGGCTTAAAAAATTGTTTTTTATCTTTGGAAACTGTATATCCTCTCGGGGGTAGTTGAGGAGAGTGTCTTTGTGATAAGGCTTCAGGGGAGCTGCACAGCAGGAGGGTGTCTGCATATTGCAGAGCTCGCTGGGATGGAAACTGAGTGTTTGTAAATCAGAGGTTTGTTCGGGATGGGGGTAGGTTTGGGAAGGGAAGGGGTTGGAGAAGACTGGGCAGGGGGAGTATAGTTACGCGGCGGATGGTTTGCAGGGTTAAAGGAGCAGAAGCTGCTGAAAGGCTTTTCAGGGTTAACTTTTGTAGAGAGGAAAGCGGAAGACTTAGGTTTCTCTGTGAAGAAGGAGGATTTGGTAGGAGGCGACGGAGTGGCACAAAGATATCTGGGACTGAAGAGTTTAGAAAGCTTGAGATTAGGAGTTTCAGACCACTTGTTGCGCCAAATAAAATTATCAAGTTCAGTGAGATTTGCTAATTAAAAGTGCCATTTTCTGGCCAACACTTTTGTTGTTCTAAAGGATACTGTGGCCAAATCCTATTACAGAAATGAATACTTTTTTTTTTTTGTTTTATCTCCTCTTCTAATTGTAGTTTATTGAGATTGCAGAGTAAACATCTGAGGGGGGTAGATTTAGGAGGAAATTCAGTTTTGGAGCCACTGAAAAGTGTCTGTATATTACCCATGATTATTTAAGAAATTTGAGAGGCTTGTGGTTTGTTAGGGAACTTTGCTCGTCAGAGGCTTACGGAGATCGCCCGTGAGACCCCCAAGGTCCCCCTGCTCCTTTAGAGGCTAACGGTCTCCCTGAATGAGGCTGACATGAATTGGGGCTATGCTCGTCAGAGGCTTATGGAGATCGCCCGTGAGAGATTCACAGTCCGCCCATTCCTTTAGAGGCTTACAGAGGCCACCCAAAACGTTGCTCGAGTGAGACTAACGGCCCGGATCCATACGATCCATCAGAACAACAAAGCAGGTGTCCCTGGTTTGTCGTTAGGGGTCAGGAAATTGCGTGTAGCGTTTGCCAGGGCATCCCCTGAGTTACTTTGCTGCCACGGGGAAAGATGCTCCCAGAGTGTCAGAGAGTTTTGACTGAGCGCTCAGGTTTTCCCAGGCTTACGAAGCTGAGCACCGTGTTCAAGCAGGCCGAGGTGCCGCACTGGGGTGGGCCAGGGTGTCCACGGGACACCGAACAAAACTCTCGAGGGGAGGATCTGGGCAGAAAGACGTCACTTCCCTAGGGCCGAATTAGTTGTAGATATTTGAGAGCCGTGAGGGTGAGCCGGCATCGCATCAAGGTGGTCTGAGTTGATGGACTCAAGCTGCCGAATGCAGGGAAATCTGAACGGCTGCAGCTCAGGGAACGGAGTCGACTGGAAGGTTGCCCCGTTGCCCCAAGGGGCCGGGAAACTCAAGCCTCAGTCAGTCCTCCAAACGGGATTGACCGAGAGGCTGTCCCTTGCCCCCTAAGGGGTCGGAGACTCAAGCCTCAGTTGAACCTCCGTCCCGGGCTTTCGGCACCAAATGTTAGGCTGGAGTCATTCAGGAATCCACACAACACAGCGAGTCATGGTTTAAGTAGAGAGTTCAAGGTTTATTAGAGGAAGAAAGCAGGTGGGAGCCAGTGAAAAGAAAGAAAATGGCTCCAGCTCTCTATCTGAGAGCAGCACTTTTTAAAGGAAAAACCCACGTTGGGATGGGAGGGTGTTGGGGGGAAGGGTGCCTGTGAGCGTGTCCGATGCCTCGATTGGGTGAGTGCCTATCAATTTCTGGGCTGATAGGTTGCTAGGGTTCTGAGCATTATTCTTCTTTGAAATGTAGCTGTGTTATCTATCTAGGGAGAGCAGGACTTTCTGGTTGTTCATCTTATGGACCTATCTGATCTTCCCTTCTCTGCCCCCTGGGGTCGAGGCAGCACCATGGCTGGGACAGCCTTGAACAGCCTTTATCCTTTAGTTTATGGTGCACCTGGTTTTTCTGAGATAAGCTGCGGGGTCCCTAGGTCATAAATTCCTTCTATATACTAGATTCTTTTTCTGGAATCTGACAGTCCCTTTGTGGTTGCCAAATTGTTACTGGACCAAGGTGGTGGATTCTTTTGCCCGAAGTGCTCAAATGACCAATTCCTGAGACACTGGGAGAGCAGATGGCCTGTCAGCCCCAAGTCTGTCTCCCTGAACTGCAATAATTTTGATAGTTTATAGTGTCACAAGATGGGCAGGTTTTAGGATAGTGGGCACAGTGGCTCCAGATGAGGTAATCAGAGGTGATCTAATTACTGGGCATTTGCAGATTGATGACCTGCTGAGTCACAGAATGCTTGTAGGAAAATGGCCTTAATGTGATGATGGGCGTGACTTTTAGTGTTATAATGAGGTAGAGGTGACTTGTAGGTTAAAGTCTAAGCTACTGTGCATGCCAGGTGGGCCCATTTTGGTTAGATCCAGCTTCGGTTGTCAAGATAACTTTGGACTTGGGGTGGGTTAGCTCTGGGCTGACCCAAGGCCCTTCGTTAATAAACATTAGGGGCCGTCTTCAGTGATCGTAAGACTCTAAAGTCGGAAAACTGGGTAAATGGGTATAAGTGAGGGTCAGTCACAAGGTTTAACAACCACAAGGGCCCAAGATAAAGGCTCTAGAGTCATCACCAGAGATCGAGGCAGCTGGATGAAGGTTCAGGTTTCAGGAGTGTCCCTCTGTCTGCGCTAAAATACCAGGAAGTTAAGAGGGATATCTGTATAATGAGTCAGGAATCATCATCATCCCTTACATCGTAACTTCTCAGTAACAGCCCCGGGGACAAGGCAGGCCCTTTGTCCTCCTCAATTAATCTCTGCCCTGAGAATGTAGGAGGAGGTGGGTGAGGGGCAGGAAGAGCTGGGTGTTTTGCAGTTACGTGGCCGTGAGGACGCCCCCCCCTTTGAGCCCTCCTGGCCCCGGGGTGCCAGGCTCAGGGTGGTCAAAGGGCAAAACCAACAGCTTTGGCTGGTGAAGCATAACCAAGCAAGGAATGGTTAACAGAGGCCCGAGCCCTGGCGGTCCCCGCAAGGCCTGGCAATAATCTACCCAAGGGTGGGTGGGGTGGGCAAGGCCTGGGCACGTCCCCCCGGCAGGGTTTGTCCCCCTCCTCGCTGCAGAAGTCGCAGCTGGAGCTGCCATCCTCTGCCTGCCCAGCTCGTCTGCAGCTGCTGCAGCACAAGCTGCCCCCCCGCCTGGCGGCCCCCTGCAGCTCTTTGGGCAGCGACTTCCGCCCAGTTCAAACGTCCTTGCTTATCGCTGCAGTGGGTGACCCTCCACCCAGGGGGCCCTCCTGGCTCCTCGGTGCCGCTGGCCAGGGCCCCAGGTCTCGTCCCTGCAATGAGGCAGCTGGGAGTGGGGGAACCAGCTAACCGAAGCCCCTGAGCCCCCGGCTGCCCTGACCCCCCTCCCCTGCCTCCCACGACCCCCTGGATTCTGGGCTTCGGGTCCTCCTTGGACGGGCCTGGTCGGCTCCCCACTGAGCTCAGGAGTCCTGCTCTCCCGCTCGGGTCGAGTCCAGGGGGTTCAAGAGAATGAAGGAAGACACATTCCTCCCCCAGACAACCGAGGTGCCAGCCCCGTGGGGTCCTGATAGGCTCTCAGGGGCTGGAGGTGTTCCTGGTGTCCCCCGCTGCGGAGAAGGGGCGCATTTTACACCCCCCATCTGTGGGGTGGCAGGGCACCCCGTGGCTCCATCCCCTGCCTGTCCCCAGTGGATCACGGACCACGTGGGCTGGAGGAGAGGACAGGGCAGCTCGGGCAAAACTGATGCCAAGTGACAGCTCTGCTGGGCAGAATGGTGGGTGAGGGGTGAGCTGCATTCCCAGCACACCAGGGGGTGCTGCTGGAGGTGGGGAGGGGGTGCAGGAGGGGGGCTGGGGGAGTCTTCCCGCGTGTCTGGGCTCCTGGCCCCAACTTCAGCCCCCACCTACCAGGAAGCAGCCCGGGGAGCGTGCCAGCCCCTGCCTCACGCCCCATCGGCCCCTCGCTAAGTCCCTGCTCTACGAGCCTCCATTGCTTCATCTGTAAAATGGGATTGCTGTGGGCAAAGCAGGGGGCCTGGGCACAAGCACGTGTCCTGGCCAAGGCATCCCCCCTCACTGTCCCCAGGCCCCCTTCCTCATGGCCACTGGTGACAAAGCAGCCCCAAACCTCCTGCGGCTTCCTGGCGCCTCCGGGAGGCAAAGTCATGCACAGGTGACTCCCTGGAGCCGGGGCCTGTCCCGTCCCCTGCGGGGCCCCCGCTCACCACCCTGGCCGCCGTGGCCGCCCTCCCCTGCGCTCCCCCCACCCCTTACTCATTAGCCAGGCTGGGAGGCCTCCCGGGGTGGTGCAGGGGCAGCTCGGCCGGCGGGCCTGGCACAGCCAGCGGGGAGGGCGCGCGTGCAGGGTGTCTGGGTCCCACGTGCGGAATGGACGGTCCCCAGGAACCAGTCCCCCCGGGCCCAGGGGGCCGCTGCCCAGCCCTCCGCAGGCTGGTGCCCGTCGGCTTCGGGGCTGAGGCGTGGACGCTGTTTGTCCTTTCCGGACCCCTGGTAAGCAGCTGGGATCGGGGGGCAGGCAGGGCGGGAGCCAGGCTGGGGGCAGCTGCTGCCCAGACACGGCCTGGGGGGCCCGGAGGGTGGTGGCCGGGTCCCCGCTCAGAGGGGCTGGGCTCGCCCTCATTTGGGGACCCCTCAGAAGGCCCTTGAAAGACCCCACAGCGCCACTTGGGGCCCTTTAATGCATGGAGCCTGGGGACCCCCGACGGTGTTCACAAGGAGAAGGAGGTGCCTTCTGCCTACTTTATTTCCAAAGTGGAAATAGCTTTATTTTTTCCCTCATCATAAAGAGTAATAAATACGTGCTCCCTGTAAACATTTCAGACAATATGAGAAAAGTTGTAAAGAAGAAAGAAATTCATCTCCAATCCCACCACATGGAAACAACCATTGTTAAGATTTTGGTGTCTTTCATTTCACTCCTTTTTTTCTGGTTTACGGCCCAAACAGATTATTACTGTAACAATATCCGTCGTGCACCAAATCCTCGTGCCAGGCTCGGGGCAATTGCACCTCTGGGGAAGGGACAGGCCCAGAGGCCAAGCCGGGCGCCCGGCTGCCGAGAGAGAAGGGGCAGGACGGGGGCAGGGGCTCGCCTTCCAGCCCAGGGCCCCCGGGGAGCCTGCACCCCAGTGGTCACCCCCACAGTGGCTCTGTCAGGAGCCATGCTTTTTGTTTGTCTGTTTTTGAATTTTTTTCTTTTTTAACACAATTATTATGGAGATACAGTCACACACCACGCAGTGCATCCACAGCGTACCATCAATGGCACGCAGTGTCGTCACATAAATCAGCTTCATCACCACAATTTCAGAACATTTTCATTGCTCCAGAAAAAACAGAGAGAAAACACCCGACGCCTTTATCCCCCACCGTCACTGACCCCTAGCATTGGTGTGGTACGTTTGTTACCGCTGATGAAAGAATGTGAAGATGATTCTGTTAACTCTAGTCCGCAGTTTGCAATAGGTGTGTTTGCTCCACGTACCCCTCTGCTAGTAACTCCTAGTGTTAGTTTCGTATGTTTGTTCTAGTTCATGGAGGAAATTTTAAATATTTGTAGTTAATCACAGTCATCCACCACAGGATTTACCGAGTAACAGAGTCCCATGCTTTAACCTCTGGCTTTCCTTCTGGTGACATCCATGACTCTAAACTTCCCCAATCAACCTGTTCTAAAAAAATTTTTCATGGTAACAAGTATATGACACAAAACTTCCCATTTTAACCACTACGATGTGTACAACTCAGTGACGTGCACCACACTCACAGCGGTGCGCCCCCATCACTGCCGTCGGCTACCCAAACTTTCCCACCACCCCAGGAACTCTGCACCCATCGAGCAGCAACTCCCACCCCCCGTCCACCCCTCTCTGTCCCCTCCAGTCCAGTTTCCCCACGGAAAGGTAAGTCTCCCGTGTAAGTGGAATCAGACAACAGCTGTCCTGCATCTGGCTTATTTCGCTCAGCGTGTCTCCACGGTTCATCCGTGTTGTCACACGCACCAGAACCTCATCCCCTTTGGTGGCTGGATAATACTCCGCTGTGTGGCTGCAGCGCGTTGCGTTCACCCGGCACCTGGGGAGGGACCCTCGGTTTGCTCGTCAGGAGACACCTGCCCAGTGGACCCCGGACACAGGGGATCCCTCTCGGCCCAGGGCCGGGCGGTGGCGGAGAGGGGCTCTGCCAGGGGGACGAGCGGGACCGGGCGGGGCGCGGTGCAGGGTGGGCCCGAGGCGGCAGCGGGACCCCCGGGGCTGGGGCAGGAGCGCGTGGCCGTCCGGTCTGACGCGGGCCACCGTCCTCAGTTCCTCTTCCAGATGCTGACCTTTATGATTCACGTGGTGAGCACGGTGTTCTGCGGGCACCTGGGCAAGGTGCAGCTGGCCTCGGTGATGCTGGCGGTGGCTGTGAGTACCCGGTCAGCCCAGAAGGGGCATTTCTTGGGGTTTCTCCACTGGACGGCCCCCGGGTGGTGGGTCAGGTGGGAGATGCCAGCCACCAGCCACCAGCCACCAGCCGAGGCTCAGAGATGTGACCCAAAGGCTGCACACGGGGAAGGGCCCACCCAGCGTCACGGGGCACCTGAGGGTGGAGCCGGATCAGAGCCGCCACGGCCACCGTCTCCCCTCCTGGGCAGCCTCCCCGGGCCCAGACTCCCCGGCCTCGCCCTGGCACAGGGTCCCCTCCGCGGCCACACCTGACGTGCCCTTGTCTCCCCCCCCACCGCGAGCGGCTCCAGTTTGTCAACGTCTGTGGGGTGTCCGTAGGATATGGCTTGTCCTCGGCATGTGACACCTTGATGTCCCAGGTAGGTGGCCTCCCGGAGCTGGCCGGAGACCGTGCGGTGCCCCACTGCCCCTCTCCGAGGACCGGGGATTGTTGGGGACACAGACTCGCCCCTCTGAGGCTCTGGGCAGAGAGGAGCAAGGGGGAGAAAGTGGTTCCTGGCCTGGCCCTGGGGAGGTCACCAGGCAGAGAAAACACTGGAAACCCACCCCTCGTGCCCTCGGTCCTCACTCCCCTGCGAGGGTGGGCACCGGGTCACAGGCTGGGGACGCCCGGCGGGGACCCACATTCGGGGGGCTGCAGCGGGGCCAGAGTGGGGGACGCAGCTGTTTCCGGGGCCCTGAGTTTCCCAGGGCTGCTGTCGCTAAGCCCCACAACAGAAACGCGTGTCCCACCGTCGCGGGGCCCGGAGCCAGGTCGGGGGTCGGCCAGGACGGCGTGACACCCCACTGTCCCTGCTCTGCTCCCCGCGGCCCGGCCTCCCCTGTCCCTCCGTCCCTGTCACGTTTCCTTTAGGGACACCCGTCGTCTCGGATCAGGGCCTCTTAACTAATCACATCTTCAGAGACTCAGAATAAGGTCCCGGTCCCAGGACGGGGGTCAGGCCATGAACCCCTCTTTTGGGGGGACACACACTTTGGCCCCTAACCCTGGGGTTCTGGGTTCACGGGGGACCCGGGTCTGAAGCCAGGGTGGGGGGCGGCCTGACCCGGGTCCCCCGTCCACAGAGCTTCGGGAGCCCCAACAAGAAGCACGTGGGGGTGATCCTGCAGCGGGGCGCACTGGCCCTGCTGCTCTGCTGCTTCCCCTGCTGGGCGCTCTTCCTCAACGCCGAGCTCATCCTGCTGCTCCTCGGGCAGGACCCGGCCGTGTCCAGGTAAGCGGGGCCCTGGGGGTCCCCGAGGAAGCCCCTGCCCACCCCCTGCAAGCCCCGAGCGCAGCCCCCGGCTCGGGGCCCCGGAGCGTCGCTGTTCCCGCTGCGGCCAGTTCTAACTGTGGAGCCGACTCAGGCTTGCAGGCTGCGTGCACGTAGTAGGCGCTTCGTGAATGCTTTCCCAGGACGGGACGGGCGCGCTGCCCTGTATTCCAAACGGGAGGCCGAGGACCAGCCCTTCGCATAAACCCACGTAGCTCAGGGTCACCTTGGGACAGGCTGGGTCATCTTGCAGCACGCGCCCCACACTGGGCTGCTGCTGCGCCGGGTCTTGCTTTCTGCTCCCCGTGAACCACATGGGACCCTGAGTTGACGTTCCCCTCTCTGAGGCTGCTGGGGGTGGGGTGAGGGGTGCGTGGCTCCATCCCGGCCCCTGGCCCCGCATCCCAGAGCGGCCACCGCGGCGGTCCTGGCTGCACTGGGTCACGCGGGGCCTCCTGCTCCCGCAGATTGACCCAGGACTACGTGTCCATCTTCATCCCCACGATGCCGGTGAGTTCCCCGCCGGCTCCCGCACCCCATCCTCTCCGGGGGGCACAGCGCCGGGGTGAGGGCAGCTGGGAGCTGACACACACACACACACACACACACACACACACACACACACACACACACACAACTCCCGATGGGCTCAGTATGTGTATATTGCGTTATAACCTGCTTTTGCCCTCTTGGTGGGATTACACAGACATCTACAATACCAATTTAAAATGCTGCAGAGTATCATATAGTCATGCCTTGATTTATTCCAACAATCCCCATTTGCTAGATATTTAGGTTGTTTTCAGCATGTACTATTATAACAAGACTGTGATAAACATTCTTGCAGAAAAACGTGAACATCAGTAATGATTTCCGTAAGATGCACTGTTGGAAGTGGAGGTGCTTGGCCAGGGGCTTTCGATACATCTCGCTAAATTGTACCAATTTCGACTCCCACTATTGATGTAGGAGAAAACCACTTTCCCAGCCCTCATCAATCGGGAGAATTATAAAAATCTTTTCTACCAATAGGAAATAAATCATTTAAAAATACATTTCTTTTATTGCCAATGATGTTGAACATTTTTCATACATTATTTGGTCATGTCTTTGTCTTTTGTGAATTGTCCATATGCCCTTTGCTTATTTTAGTGGGTTAATCATTTTCTAATTATTATAATTTTATTAAGTAAGATCTTAATGCTTTATCCTCTTGTCACAAATATTTTTCCATTTGTTATTTGCCTTTCAATTTTTTTACATTTTTGATGTAAACAATCTTTATTTCAGTGTAATCAAATCCAGAAATCCTTTCCTTTGTCTACTTTGATGAGCTTTTTTTGTTTTGCCATTAAAGACAGCACTGCAGTAAATATCCTCATAACAAATTTTTGTATATCCACGATGATTTCCTAAAAATAAATTTTAAAAGACTTGCAACAGTTTAGGGTTTCTGATAGATATTCCTGTCCAGAAAGGTGGCACCAATTTATAATCTCCCTATAAGTTTAATATGAGAATGAATATGTTCGTAAACCCTTCGTATTATCATTTTTGTCTATTTAGTGGCTAAGAAAATGCTACCTCTTTTTTTATTTTTTAAAAACTTTTTACCTTAAAATACTTTCAAACTTATAAAAATAATACAAATCTCATACAGAGAACTCCAATATATCCCTTATATCCCCAGATACCCAGATCTACTATTTTAATATTTTGCTACATTTGCCATATCATTCTGTCTATCCATTCATCTATAATCCATCTATTGATCCATCCATCTGTCAGTCAGTCTATTTATCAGTCCATTTGTCTGGACACTTGGGTATAGGTTGTGTACATCATGCTTCTTGAATACTTAATAGTGCCATGTATATTTCCTAAGAACAAGGACATTCACTTATGTAACCACCTTAAGGACAGTTATCAAGTCAAGAACTTTAACACTGATGTAAAGCTTACAGTCTATATTCCAATTTTTCATGTCTCAATAATGTGCTTTTGAGCCTTCTCTCCTCCCTTGCTAAATTCCATCTAGAATTATGCATTGCATTTAATTGTCATTGTCTCTTTCATTGTTCTCTCTTTTTTTAAGCATATAGTTGCTCATAGTATCTTCTCATTATCTCCTTAATTTCTGCAGGGTCGGTAGTTATATTTCCTTTCCCATTTCTGATTGCATTTATTTGCATCTGCTCTCTCTTTTTTTTTTTTTTTGTTAGCCTAGCCAGTGGTCCATCGATTTTACTGATTTTCTCAAAGAACCAACTTCTGGTTTTGTTGATTCTCTCTATTGTTTTCCTGTTCTCAATTGCATTTATTTCTGCTCTAATCTTTGTTATTTCTTCCCTTCTGCTTGCTTTGGGGTTAGTTTGCTGTTCTTTCTCTAATTCCTCCAGGTGAGCAGTAAACTCTTCAATTTTTGCTCTCTCTTCTCTTTTAATATAGGCATTTAGGGCAATAAATTTCCCTCTCAGCACCGCCTTTGCTGCATCCCATAAGTTTTGATAAGTTGTGTTTTCATTGTCATTTGCCTAGAGGTATTTACTAATTTCTCTTGTAATTTCTTCCTTTACCCACAGGTTTTCTAAGAGGGTGTTGTTTAGCCTCCATATGTTTGTGAATTTTATGACCTTCTGCCTTTTATTTATTTCCAACTTCATTCCACTGTGGTCGGAGAAAGTGTTTTGTATAATATCAATATTTTTAAATTTGTTGAGACTTGCTTTGTGACCCAACATGTGGTCTATCCTAGAGAATGTTCCATGAGCACTTGAGAAAAAAGTGTATCCTGCTGTTGTTGGATGTAGTGTTCTATAAATGTCTGTCAAGTCTAGTTCATTTATCATACAATTCAACATCTCTGTTTCTTTAGTGATCCTCTGTCTAGATGTTCTATCCATTGATGAGAGTGGTGTATTGAAGTCTCCAACTATTATTGTAGAGGTATCTATTTCTCCTTTCAGTGATCGCAGTGTCTGCCTCATGAATTTTGGGGCATTCTGGTTTGGTGCATAAATATTTATGACTGTTATGTTTTCTTGATGAATTGACCCTTTTATTATATATAGTGTCCTTCTTTGTCTCTTTTAATTGTTTCACTTTTGAAGTCTAACTTGTCTGATATTAATATAGCTACTACCGCTTTTTTCTGGTTGTTGTTTGCATGAAATATCTTTTTCCAACCTTTCACTTTCAGTCTATGTTTGTCCTTGTGTCTAAAGTGAGTTTCTTGTAGACAGCATATAGATGGGTCCTGTTTTTTAATCCATTCTGCCAGTCTGTGTCTTTTTATTGGGGAGTTTAATCCATTTACATTTAGTGTTATTACTGTAAGGGCAGTACTTTCTACTACCATTTTGTTTTTTGGAATTTATATGTCATATCTTATTTTTTCCTCTCCTTTTACCTTTCCTGATAATCTTCATTTCTGCACTCTTCTCCAACCCTCTCTCTCCTGTCTTTTCCTATCAGCCTGTAGCACTCCCTTTAGTATTTCTTGTAGTGCCAGTCTCTTATTCACAAACTCTCTCAGTGTCTGTTTGTCTGAAAATGTTTTAATCTCTCCCTCATTTTTGAAGGAAAGTTTTGCTGGATATAGAATTCTTGGTTGGCAGTTTTTCTCTTTCAGTATCTTAAATATATCATGCCACTGTCTTCTTGCCTCCATGGTTTCTGCAGAGAAATCTGTACATAGTCTTATTGACCTTCTCTTGTATGTGATGGATTGCTTTTCTCTTGCTGCTTTCAGAATCCTCTCTTTGTCTTTGACATTGGACAATCTGACCAGTAAGACTGGAGTAGGTCTATTGGGATCTATTCTATTTGGGGTATGCTGTACTTCTTGAATCTCTAATTTTCTGTCTTTTATATTATAAGAGTTGGGAAATTTTCAGTGAATATGTCTTCTATTACTCTTTCTGCCCCCTTTCCCCTCTCTTCTCCTTCTGGGATACCCATAACACATATATTTGTGCGTTTCATGTTGTCACTCAGCTCCCTAAGACCCTGCTCATATTTTTCCATTTTTTCACCATCTGTTCTTTTGTGTGTATGAATTCGAATGACCTGTCTTCCAGTTCACTGATCCTTTCTTCTGCCTGTTCAAATCTACTGTTGTGTCCCTCCATTGTGTTTTTCATTTCCTCCATTGTGGCCTTCATTCCCATGAGTTCTGCCATTTGTTTTTTTTAAGTTTATGAATTCTTCTTTATGGTCAGCCAGTGTCTTCTTTATATCCTTCAGCTCTTTTGCTATATCTTCCTTCATTTCATCAAATTTATTTAGCATTAGTTGCCTCCACTCCTGTGTCTCAGCTGAGCTATTAGTTTGTTCCTTTGGCTGGTCCATGTTTTCATGTTTCCTGGTATGGCTTGTTATCTTAAGTTGTCTAGGCATCTGATTTTCTTGATTAGTTTATTTTGGAGCTTGTTTTCTGTCTTTTACCTAGTGGTTTTCTTGTTGGTTGGCTTTGTTCTCTGGCCTCTGTTATTCAGTTCAACTTATTCTAGACCTCTAACTTAGGTTCTATTTAGTTGATCAGAATTTTTCCCCTCTTGTTTTTTCTGTTTCTTGCTCTGCCTCTATGTAACCTTTTTGTGAGTGGGTCTCCTCAGATATGGTCGACCGTAGTCAGATTTTCCCAGTCTAGTGAGGCCCAGGTCTCATTGGGAGGGTATGGAGTTTTCCTGAGAATGAGACCCTCCTATGAGGCCTTTAGAATTGGTGCTTCTCCTCTCCTGTCCAGCAGGTGGCGCTGGCCAGCCCGCAGCTCCCCCACCAGTGTAAGGAGGTGTGGAGACTTTAGTTCTCCTGGTGACTCTGATCCTGTCGGGGGTGTGGCTGACTGAAGCCAGAATCTGAATTCCAGCCCCTGGGGTCTGAGTTCCCAGAAGGAGGACTGCCAGTTGAGCTGGACCTCCCTCCACTCTCCCAATCCTCAGAACTCCAGTTGTCTCTCAGGGGCACTATTCCATTCTCCTCTCTCCTCTTTGGGGCCTCTCAAGGTAGATTCCTTGGTCAGCCTGAGTTACCAATTAAAGACGGGGCTGGAGGCCTTCAGTAGTGAATACGGAATTCAAAGACACTGTGGGTACTCTCTCTCCCCCAAGCCCAGCCTAGTCCCTCAACCTGGGCTTTCCGATAGAAAATAACCACATATATTACTTTTAGATTAAAAAAAAAAAAAAGTAGAAAAGAAATCAAGAAAAAGAAAAAAGGAAAAAAAAAAAAAGAGTCTCTTTTAAAAGTCTTTCCCCAGCCTGGAAGTTTTGTCAGTGTCAGAATAGAGCATTTAAAGATACGCTTTGGGCTATTGTCTGATAATTACTCTCCAACTGCTTCAGTTCCACCCCTGCTGGGGGCTATTGAAATGCAAAAAGATAAGGGATCAGTGAGAAGCTGGAAGGGACAAAATGTAGGGGGAAAAAAATGGCTTTTTTGGAGTCTGGGAATGGGTGCCCGCTTTTACGTGCCCCCACTTCTCGGAGCCCAGCCCTTCTTTAGCACCCCAGCTCCCAAAGTTAGTTAATTAATTTGTTAATTAATTCTGCAGTTGAGGCTGGGTTGAGCCTCCCTTCTTGCCCTCAGCAGATTGCTGTTTTTTGGTTTTTTTTTTCCCCCCTTCCAGGGAGCCGGCAGCAAGATAGTCTGTGAGGTCTGGGTGGGGAGGGGCGCCAGACCCCTGGTCCGGGGAACTTACAATGTTCGCTGCGATCTCAGCTTTTCCTCCAATTCCAAACTTGTGTCCAATGTGTGACTGGTTACTGGAGACCCCGAAAACACTGTTTCATATAGTTCTTGGGTAATTGCCAGCTGCTCTAGGGAGAGACGAAATTCTGCTCCTCACCACTCCGCCATCTTGCCCCGCCTCCCTCTCTTTTTTTTAAAATTGTGGAATATATACAACATAAACTTTCCCATCTCAGCCACTCCAAGGCTTACCATTTAGTGGAAATTATCACACTCACTATGTTGTGGTACCCTCTCCACCTTCCATTACTAGAACTTTCCCATCTCCCCAAACGAAACCAGATATCTTTATTCTTTATGCAACTTTGATCTATTGTCTATTATCCTGTCCTTTTGACCAGCAGAACTCTCTTTAGGCGTCTCTTATAGGACCAGTCTAGTACTGATGAACTCCCTCCATTTTTGTTTATCTGGGAACATCTTAATCCCACTCTCATTTTCAAAAGACGGTTTTGCCAAATACAGAATTCTTGGTTGGCAATACTTTGCTTTCAGCACTTTAAACCTCCGTGGTTCCCAACAACAAATCAGCACTTAATCGTATTGAGGCTCTCCTGTACATGATACTTTGTTTCTCTCTTGTGGCTTTTGGAATTCTCTATCGCTGGCATCCAACAGTTTTATTATAATATGCCACAGTGTGGGTCTATTTGGGTTTATCCTGTTTGGAGTTCATTAAGCATCTTGGATGTGCATATTCATGTTTTTTGTTAAATTTGGGGCATTTTAAGTCATTGCTTCTTCATATGTTCTCTGCCCTTTCTCGCTTTCATCTTCTGGGATTCCCACAGTGTGTATCTTGGTGAGCTTGATGGTGTCCCACAGAATCCTCAAGCCCTGTTCACTTTTCTTCATTCTTTCCTCTTTCTGCTTTTAAGACTGGATGATTTCAGTTGTCCTAACCTCAAGTTCACTGACTCTTTCTTCTCTCACCTCCGATGAGCTGTTGAAACCCTCTAGGGAAGTTTTTACTTCTTATTATGGGACTTCAGCTCTGTTTGTTTCCTTTTCATAACTTCCATCTCTCTATTGATATCCCCTTTGTGTTCATCTGTTGTTTTCCTGATTTCTTTTAGTTCTTGGTCCATGTTTTCCTTCAGCTATTTGAGCATATTTAGGAACATTTTTAAAAAAGTCTCTGTCTGGTACGTCCCAGCTCTGGTCCCGGGTTCTAATGCTTTAATCTCCTCCTCTGCCTGGGCCATCACTTTCTGGTTCTTTGTATGTTTTGGAATCTTTGGTTGAAATGTGAACATTTTAATATTTTAATGTATTATTCCTTGAATTTAGACTCTGAGAAAAAGAAAACTCCTTCCCCAGTCTTTGAAGACTGACTTGTGTGAGTGCCCTCCTTCAGGGCTGGAGTTGACATGCACTGAGTTACATATAATGATTTTAAAAATAGCTTGAGGCCAAAGCATAGCTCCTCCCAGTCCTTTCTGTGCACGCCTCTTTTGGGCATGAGGATGAGGTCTTCGGAATCCCCCATTTACACGGTTATAGATGCCCCTCTTTCCTACAAAACAGTTTCCTCACAGTCCCAGACCCTCACTCTGTGTCCTACGCTGGCAACCTCTTGCCCCAGGCAGCCATGACCCGACTGCTCCCCCAGGGTGTTCTGCAGGAGCGCTGGTGAGCTGCCTGCTACACACAGAGCAAGTTCTGGGACGGCGAGTCCCTCGGGCCCCCACCAGAAATGCTGGGCCAGACCCACGTGCCCCCCGTATGTGCACAAAGGTTACTCTGCTCCCTCTGGAACTGGGACCCGGGACCCACACTGGGGGTGTGGGCTGAGTCTGTGCCAAATCGGTAAGGTGAAAGGGCAGGGGTCGGCAAGGGCACGAAGAGATCCTACCGCTTTTAGGTTGCCTTTTTCTTCATTTGGCACTTGTCAAGTTACTGCAACACTTCAACTGTTTTCGGGAGCGTTTGGGGAAGATGTTTCTGCAGTTGTTGCCGGTTGTTCAAAGCTTCTGTGGGGCACGGAGCTCTAAAGCTTCTCACTCCACCATCCTGGTCAGGACGATGCCTATATTTTCTTTGAACCCTTTTATGGTTTTTATTTTACATTTACGACTTTAATCCATCTAAATGTTTTCTGGCACCAATGACTGAATTCTCTCTCCTTTCTCTGTTGATTTAGTAAATACTAAATTAATAAGTAGTGTATTTGGCTCAGTGTCTTGGCTTTCTGATCTGAGCCAGTGCTCTGTGTCTGTTTTGGAAGCCAACATTACACACTGTCTGCTTTGTTGCTGCCTAGTGTTCACGCTAACATCTGGCATGGCTGCATCAGCCTCAGTGAAATTTCTCATCTCCTATTCACAGCAACCCTTTAGCCTCCATGGTACCAGGAAGCAAAGTTCTTGAGGGGGAAGCTGGGAAGGGGATGAGTCAGGGTGAATATAGGGAGCCCCCAAAACAACTCTAGGCCCAGACAGCGTGTACACAGCCATGCCTACCTGTCTGAAAGGCCAGTGCCCTCACC
This sequence comes from Choloepus didactylus, assembly GCF_015220235.1. NCBI lineage: Eukaryota > Metazoa > Chordata > Mammalia > Pilosa > Megalonychidae > Choloepus > Choloepus didactylus. The sequence goes on along the minus strand of NC_051324.1, from coordinate 2,167,952 downwards.
TCTTTGGGGCCGAGTCAGCAACAGATTTCCTCTGGATCATGCAAACCACCTGAAAGGTGTGGCCTTTCTCCACTGTCTTCCCAAACTGGGTCAGCTCCCTTTAAACCATACTTTGGCTCTTCCTTCCAAGTTGATGGTATCTTGCCAAGCAGGGTCTTGGAGTTGGGTCAGAGGAACACATCTTATAAAGGTATCACATCTCCTTTAGCCAAATAAAGCTAAAAATGCTGCTGCAAAATTTAGCCGCCAGTAATAAGGATGGTCATGATGACTAATGTTACATAATGCTTGCCTAACGCTTGGAACGCTGAAATGTGCCAGATCCTGTTTTGTAAGAACTTTGCAATATTGATTTTGTTTCTAGAGATACATATAGATGCACACACACACAAACACACACGCACTATTATCATCCCCACTTTGCAGATGGGCAAACTGAGACTCTGAGAAGTTAACTAACTTGCCTGAGATCCCACAGCTCACAAAGGCGCGGCCAGGATTTGAGCCCGGGCAGTCTGGTTCCAGCTCTGCACACTTACGCTCTGCACCACACTGCAGAAGTGGTGGCAGGCTCAGGGCAGGGCCTTAGAGGAGAGCAGGGCCAGTGCCACCGACCCCCCCAACACACACGTGCACCCCAACCCCCCAGCAGGGTCTTGAATCCAACCTCCTCAGTTCTTGCCTCTTCCTCAGTTCAAGGCCATGCCCTCCAAATTCTTGTCCTGGCAGCCAGAGCCCTGGGAGTGGCCCCAACGTGTGGATCTGGGCTTCCAGGGGCCCCTCTGAACAAGTGCCTGGGGCGGGCTGGCGGGGGAGGCAGGTGGAGCGGGAGGGCCCAGGGTGGCGGCTGGCAGCTCTGCAGCTCTGCTGCCTCCTGCACAAGGGCACCTGGGCCTCAAATGCCCTGGCGCAGAGACACTTGCCCGCCTCTCGCCACAGCAGAGCCGGGGGCCCAGAAGGGCGGCCCCTTGGGCAGGGCCAGAACACAGGGGCATCCGCCCCACCGGCGGGGCCCAGACACACTGTGGGAAAGAAATATCTGTTAATGTTAGTCTAGGGTTTTTTGTGTGTTTTTTGTTATTTGGTTTTTTTGTTTGCTTGTTTTTGTTGTATATTTTATACAGGTCATTTTTCTTTACATCCTGCTGGCAAAGTATTTGCAAAATCAGGTACAGGTCCCAGCCTGGAGGGGCCCCTTCCCCACCCGTCCCCAGCACGGGGTCTGGCTGTGAGTTCCACGAACCCGATTCTGGCTCAGGGGGAAGGGGCACCTGTGGGCCAACCGGGGTCACATCTCTTCCAATCCCCCGTCCCCATCTTGACCTCTGGCCTAGGGGACCAGCGAGAGGCTGCGTGTCCCCAGTTCTTGAATTGTATGTGTGCCCGGGCCTCCCCCTGCCGCCCCCGGCCCCCTTCCCTTCCATCCCCCCCCCAGCCCCATCTATCTCCCCCCCGCGCCCCCTCCATCCCCCCCCGCACCCCGTCTATCTCCCCCCCGCGCCTCAGCAGGGGCCGCGTTTCTTCCTTCCAGGCGATTGTGTGGCCCCAAGTCCTCAGCGGCGTCGTGGGAAACTGCATCAACGGTTTGGCCAACTACGTCCTGGTTTCTGTGCTGGACATGGGGGTCAGGTGAGGGGCTCCTGGCAGCACGGGCGCTGGCAGGTTGGGAGGGCCTGGTCGGGGGGCATCACCCACCGAGCCCCCACCCCTGCCCAGGCCTCACCCAGGCCTTGAGGAAAGCTGCCGCTGCCGCCCAGAAGTGGGGGGTCACGGGGAAGTGGGGGCCTGTGAGAACGCCCCATGGCACCTCTGCTTCGGGCCCAGCCGGGTGGGGAGCACCACAGCCCCGGGGGGTGGGGTGGGGAGAAGGGACAGCTCCGTCGCCTGGGCCCCCACCCACCAGGAGTGCCCAGAAGGCGCCCCAGGACGCTGCAGGACTGCACCTCAGCTTCCCAGGCTGCGCCCCTTCCCGCCCCCGTGGGTGTCGGCCACAGCCCCGCGCTCCCTCCTCCCAGGGGCTCCGCTTACGCCAACGCCACCTCCCAGTTCCTGCAGACGGCCTTCCTGCTGCTCTACATCGTGCTGAGGAAGCTGCACCTGGAGACGTGGGCAGGTGTGCAGGGCACCCGGCCTGGGGAGGGGGCCTTGCTCCGCCCCTTAGCGCCCCACCCCGAAGGCCAGGACCCCCCCAGGCTGACGGGAGGGATGACACGGGTGGAGATTCCGGGTGCGGCTGCGAGCGGAGCACCTGGATCCTGCCATCACGTGCGTTTCCCCGCTGTTAGCCTCACTGGTCCTTACACTGAGGAAACCGAGGCAGAGCGAGGCTCAGGGTGGCGGAGCCTGGGCTTGGCTTTGGACCTGCTCTGGGACCTCGGTTCTGAGCCCTTCCTCCCACAAGTTAGCTGATGAACATGGACTCCTCCCGAGGCATTTAGGGGGCAGCCAGGGCCCTGGGCACACCTCCCAGGTGTGTGTGAGCCTTTTAAAGGCCCTCAGAGGAGGCGAGGCAGGGGTCAGGACTCAAGCTCCCCAGCAGAGAGGGTGAGGGGGCCAGCCAGGGCCCCGCGGTGCCAGGGGGCAGAGTGGGGACGAACGCACCCTCACCCCCATCCGGTGCGCCCCTTCCTGAGCCCCAGCTCTGTGCGTCCTGTCCCCCCACCCTTCTCTCACCCCCCAGCCCCGCTCCAGGACCAGCTGGCACCCCGTGTGCAAGCTGCCAAATGCCTGGGCCTACTGACCCAGAAGTTTCCTTCCGGAAAGAGCCGCAGGCTCTGAGGGCGCCGGCAGTGGCGGGCCTGTGGCTGGGGCTGCCTCTCAGCCCCGGGGCCTCTGTCCTCTGTCCCCAGGCTGGTCCCTGGAGTGCCTGCAGGACTGGGGCGCCTTCTTCTCCCTCGCCGTCCCCAGCATGCTGATGCTGTGCATCGAGTGGTGGGCCTACGAGATCGGGAGCTTCCTCATGGGTAGGTGGAAGGGCAGGGCTGGGCGGGCCTGTCCCCTCGGGGCCTGGCACTAGAGCGGTGCCTCATGAAAAGCTTTCTGAGCCCCAAGAGAGCGGGAGATGGATGAATCGGGGCACAAGTGCGGCAGCACGGGGGGCTTGGCCAGTTCATCAGCGTGCCGGGCCCGGGGGCCAAGCATCCCTAAAACCAGGACACCAGGCCTGCCGTGGCCCCTAGAGACCAGTTAGTCCCATCCCTGCCCCCCACTTACAGGTGGGAAAACTGAGCCCCCCAAACAAGAGTCACAGAAAATCCACGCATGGCTGAGAGTCCACTTCTCTCCTCTCTCCCTCGCCGAGCACCTAGGCCTAGGATTTCTTCTCAAAAGCCAGGCCATGCAGGGGTGCAGCCTGCAGGAAAGTTTTTGTTGCAAATGTGCCCTCCATGCCACTTGCCCCCTGGTCCCAGACGCAGAGAGGCATCTGGTCGACCTCGAGTCTCTGGCTCCTCCCCGCGGGCTGTGGCTGGCAGGTGGCGTGAGCAGGGCCTGGCAGGGCCGGGCCCCTCGGCACTCACCGTGCCTCCCCTCGCAGGCCTGCTCGGCGTGGTGGACCTCTCTGCCCAGGCTGTCATCTACGAGGTGGCCACAATGGTCTACATGGTGAGCACCCTCTCCACACCCCCAGCCCAGCCCCCAGGACTGCAACCCCCCGGAGGATCCGGGAGCCCGCAGGGGCAGGGGTCCTCCTGGGACCTCGGGACCCACCAGGGCTGGGGCCTAGGTGGCTTAAGCCGTGGGCCACACAAGCTGGTCCATATTTAATTCACCTGATGTTGGGACTTTAGAAATGATCTAGTATTATTTTTAAATGGGGAGACTTTACATCATAATCTGGATTTTCAGATTTTCTTGAACACTGGGAGTTCTGTTGGGCGGTGGTCCTCGATCCTGCACATCCAGTTGTTCCTCTGTCAGGGCATCTGCTCCCCCCAACCCCCGGCCCCACTGCCCCCCATGGAGAGGCTGCCCTCTTCTCCCTCCCCTTGACTCGTGTCCGTCCTGCAGGGGCCAGCCAAGGCTCCTGGGCCCTGAGTCTGTGACCCCTTCTTTAAGCAAAGGAGTCACAAAAATCTGTCTTTGCAAAACTGATTGCTATAGGGATTCCTGCTTTTACAAACGATTTCCACAGAATTTTTCTTTTTCTCACAATGAACTTTTTTAGTATACTTAAGACCACGTTCACCTCTAAAATCCATTTACTCATGAGTTTGGGGCAACCCAGTGGTCTCAGCTCCCAGGCCAGGCCTCCTGGGGTGTCTCTGAGGGCGGATGGGGTGGGATTGGGGGAGATGATTCCAAGGGCCGCCTGGGTACCCCAGACCCGGCTCCCAGCCTCAGACTGCACTGCCCTGCTGTTGGCAATGCGACACCCCCTCCCCTGTGCTGGCCGCTTCTGTGTCCGCCCTGCCTTCCCGCTCTCCTCTCTCGGGCCAGGCTGGTGGGTGGTGCCACCCCCCGCTCTGGCCTTTTCTTGGCTTGAGACCCCCCCCCCAATCCCAGGGGCTGGAGGGTGGCTCCCCTGACACCACCTTCTCCTTTCTGGTCCCAGTTTCCCATGGGGCTCAGCATTGCAGTTTGTGTCCGAGTGGGGACAGCTCTGGGGGCTGCAGATACGGTGCAAGCAAAGCGATCGGCCACCTCGGGCGTGCTCTGTGCAGGTGTGTGTGAGCTCTGGGGGGAGCCCTGGAAAGCTGGAGCAAGTGAGTCCGGGCCTGGGCCGGAGGAGCCCGTCCTTAGAGGCAAGGCTGGCCATGGGCGTCCGTGGAGAGCCGACTCGTAGAGTGTCCCCAGCGGCTGTCTCCACCTTCCAACCCAGAGCAGCCCCTGCCGATGGGGAGGCGACGCCGCCCCTTCTGTCTGTCTCGTCTCCTCCCCACTCCTTCCCTGCTGCTGGGATTCTTGGAATCTGCTGGGGACAACTGGTCAGTTTGGCTTTCATCACCTTAGACTAAACCGTGATCCTCCGAAGGCCCTTCCTCCCTGGGTTCTCCTGGAGGCTGTCCAGGGTCTCTCTGCCTTCCCAGCACTCCCAGGAGTTCGGGACGCGTCCATCCCATCCACCAAGATGAGCCGATCTGTGTCCCCAAACATCAGGCTCTGCTTCCTGACACTGGCGGATCCAGATAAGCTCACGTGTGTAGAGAGGGGTTCTCAGAACCCCTGGAGGGGCAGCTGGAACACAGATCCCTGGGCCCTGCTCAGCACAGCACCTGATTCCGGCCACTGGGGATGAGGCCTGGAACCTGCCTTTCTCACAGTGATGAGCTGACGCGAGGCTAGTCTGGGGGTACACGCCACGACCCGCTGCAGGGAAGGCTTTCATACGCTGTCCTTCCTGCATGGCAGCAAACAGAAGCTTAGCCCCAGCCCATGGCTGAGTGCACGGGGCTCCCGGCCCTGCATCAGGGCTCCCTGCGCAGGGGGCTGAGGTGCTGCCTGTGGGGACCAGAAGCCGCCCGTTACCCGATTCGAGTCGGGTCCTCCACGCTGTCACTGCCGTTCCTTGTCTCTTCCAGTCGGCCTTTCCCTGGCTGTGGGCATCCTGCTGGGCATCCTGAAAAACAAACTGGGGCACATCTTCACCAGCGATGAGTAAGCAATCAGCTTTCGGAACTGACTTCTGGAACAGGCCGGAGTGTGTTACAGCCCTGGCTCGGTGTGGGACCTGCAGGAAGCAGGACTGGGGGGGCCTCTGTCCTCATGAAGGAAGCCAAGGGCTGAGGCCCCGGGGGGGGGTCCCCCACTCTCCAGCCACACCCTGTCCCCCACCACCTGCTTGTCCATAGACAAGATGCCAATCCCAGAGCAGCAGCATGATGGGGACGGGGATTGGCCGGAGCTGAATATGCAGCCCGTGGACATAAGGAACCCCAGGGCTGGGGTGGGGGGTGGGGGGCTGTCCATTATGTTTGCAGTGAGACCACCTCTCTCAGGGGCCGAGTAGAAGGGACATAAATGGTTCTCTAAGGACACGGCTGTGTCTCCGTGTCCGAATCAACGTCCTTCCTTGTTTCTTGTGCAGGGAAGTCATTGCCCTGGTGAACGAGGCCTTGCTGATTTACACCATCTTTCAACTGTTTGAAGCCGTCTGTGTGAGTACCGCTCTGAACCCCAAGTGCGTGGGGGTCCGGGTTCATTCGCCCTCTCTGAGACCACACAGGGCCGTGGTGAGGATTCAAGGGTCCCTCCGTGTAAGGGGTTAACTATATAGCGAGCGCTGGAAGTGTCTGCTAGTTTTTAGTTCTCTTGCTTTCCAAAGCAATGGCTCCCTCACCCGCAATCCCAACAAGCCAACATACACCTACGGACTAGCAAAAACCTGATGAAGTGGGTCTGTGTAAAATCACAAACCTTTTCTTCCTGGCTCCTTGCGAGCCGGGCCACAGGCACCTCCCACCCCACACCCTACCCCCTTCTCAGCCGCGGCCACACCGCGGGCCACACTGCATTGTCAGAGGACCAGTTCTCAGAGGGGACGAGTCAAACAGGCTGCAGGGAACGTGGATTTTCTGCTCACCTGACCACGAAGTATAGGTCCCACTTATGGCGAATTGGAGTGATGTGAATTTTTAAAAGCAAGACATTAAAAAAAAAAAAAAAGCAGTGAAATCTCACTTTATAAGCAGAATTTGAAAGCAGGCGGGTCCTACTTTCCATCTTGAGTTTGTGCATTCTATCCCTCTGCGTAAAACTCAGCAGCTCCCTGAGGGTGTTCCCTTAACCAGCAAAGCGAACACCTGCGTTCCAGGCCTTTCCCTGCCGGGGGGAAAACCTGCACAATAATCGGTTATCAGCTCCTTAAAGGAAAAAAAGTGACCCATTGAGAGAAGTTATATTTATGGAGGATTTTTCCAAAGGATTCCATGCACTCTGTGCAGTTCTCTAAATACCCCAGGATTGACCTTTGAATGGAGCTAACGCAGAAAGCAACCTCCTCGGACCACGTGTTCCCAGCAGCTGCTTTCTCGGGGCTGTGTTTTGGTGTCGTCTCCCCAGCTTTCATCAGGGACACGAAAAGAAACCGCTTTATGGAACCCATTCTTGCATTTGTCACGGGATGTTGATAAGGACACGAAACATGTTTGTTCCTCTGGCTCCAAGGTGAAGCAACACATGAGAAACTCCTTTCGCAATCAGGGGCTGGGAGTAGCTTAGTGAAGGAATTGAGCATGGCTGCCCCCGCGGCTGCCAGGAGACCCCGAGGCAATTCGCAGAGGGCAGTTTATGGGGCCCAAGGGCGCGCGCACCTGCTTGCTCATGTCTTTACTCTTGATTATTCTATTTTTAATTTATGTTTTCCATGGACCTTATTATTATTTTAAATCCATCTGCGCTTTCCCCACTGCCTCATTCTGCTTCTTTCACTCGTCTTCTCCTGAAAGCACTCCTCCTAAGAAATCACTGGAATAAGAATCCTGATCTTGGGCTCGACTTCTGGGGAACTTGGCCTAACACGTGTGCAACCCGGTTTGAGGAGACGCTAACTCTAGTGGCATTTGTGGGGCAAACTGAAGACAGAGATTAAAGCCTCATTTTCTTCAAACTCCAGTAGAACTTTGTTAACGATGATTTGCCCTTTAGCATTTGCTATCCCAAACCCATCATTTCTTTTCACATACATTTTCGTCTCTTCCACCACTCTGGCCATTCCTTTATTTTTTCTCCAAATCCCAGAGGTTTATTAGTTCTTTCTTCCTTTTTTAAATGAACAAATACTCCCCCTTCTTTCCTCCTCTGGTGATCTCTAATCTGCGTTCTATCCCTGCAAATTTGCCATTTCCAGTCATCTCTTGTAAGTGATCTCATACAATTTTTGTCCTTATGTGTCTTGCTTGTTTCATCGAGCATAATGTTTCCAAGATTCTTCCGTGTGGCAGCAGGTCCCATAACTTCATTTTTCTTAAGGATGAATAGTATTCCATTGGGTATGGTGCCACATTTTCTTTACTTATTCATGTGATAATGTATATTTAGGTTGTTTCCAACTTTGGCCTATTGTGAGTAATGCTGCTATAAACACTGGGATACAAGTATTTGTTTGTGACCCTGTTTTCACTCTTTCTGGGGATATACCTAGAAGTGGGATTGCTGGGTCAAATGGTTTTCTGTGTTTAACTTTTTGAGGAACCACCATATTGCTTTCCACAGTGGCTGTACCATTTTACATCCCCATCAACGATGTGTGAATGTTGCTACTTCTCCACATCCTCTCCAACATTTTTTTTTTAAAATAGGAGCCATTCCAGTGGGTGTGACATGGTACCTCATTATGGTTTTAATTTGCATTTCCCTAATGGCTAAGGATGTTGAACATCTTATCATGTGTTTATTGGCCATTTGTTTATCTTCTTTTAAGAAATCTCTATTCAAGAACCTTTGCCAAGTTTTAAATTGGGTTATCATTTTGTTATTGAGTTGTAGTTCTTTATAGATTCTAGATGTTAAACCCTTATCAAATATAAGTTTTGAAACTTTTCTCTGATTCTGTAGGATGTCCTTTTCATTTCTTGGTAATTTCCTTTGATGTACAAAATTCTTTAATTTCTTTCAGCAGTGTTTTGTAGTTTTCAGCATACAAGTTTTTGTATCCTTAATTAAATTTTCCCTCGATATTTTATTCTTTTAGATGCGATTGTAAATGGAATTGTTTTCTTAATTTCCTCTTTGGGTTGTTCACTGCCAGTGTGTAGGAACACAATTGTTTTTGTGCGTTGATCTTGCACCCTGCCATCTTGCTGAATTCATTTATTAACTCTAATAGTTTTCTTGTGGATTCCTTTGGGTTTTCTCTGTGTAAGCTCATGTCATCTGCAAACAGAGATAGGTTCACTTCTTCCTTTCCGATTCAGATGACTTTTATATCCTTTTCTGCCTAATTGCTCTGGCAAGAATTTCTATTACAATAATGAAAAGCAGTAGTGACAGTGGGCATACTTGCCTTGTTCTTGATTTTAAGGGGAAAGCTTTGTTTTTCATCACTGTGTATGTTAGCCGTGTGTTTTTTCATAAATGGCCATTATCACGTTAAAGTTCCCTTCAATTCCTACTTTTCGGAGTGTTTTTATCAGAAAATGGTGCTGGATTTTATTGAATGCCTTTTCTGCAACTATTGAGATAATTATATGGGTTTTTCCCCTCATTCTATTTATGCAGTGTATTACATTGATTGATTTTCATATGTTGAACCATCCTTGCATTCCTGGGTTGAATCCCACTTGGTCATGGTGTGTAATCTTTCTAATATGCCATTGGATTTGGTTTTCTAATATTTTGTTAAGGAATTCTGCATCTATATTCATAAGGGAAACTGGTCTGTGGTTTTCTCTTCTTGTGCTGTCTTTACCAGTACTTGGTACCAGAGTAGTTCTGGCCTCATGGATGAATTTCCCTGAGTTCTGCAGAAAATTTGAAAAGGATTGGTATTAATTATTCTTTAAGTATTTGGTAGAATTCACCTGTGCAGCCATCTGGTCCTGGACTTTTCTTTGGTGGAAGGTTTTTGATTATTGATTTAATCTCTGTACTCGTTGTAGGTTTGTGGATGTTTTCTATTTCTTCTTGAGTCAGTATGGGTCATTGTACTTCCAGGAATTTTTCTATTTCTTCTAGATTATCTAGTTTGTTGGCATACAGTTGTTCATAATATTCTCTCATGATCCTTTTTATTTCTGTAAGGTCAGTAGTGATATCACATTTCCTTTCTGATTTTAGTTATTTGCATCTTTTCTCTTTTTTTCTTTGTATAACTAAAGGTTTGTCAATTTTATTGGTGTATTCAAATTTATTGTTTAGTCTCATTTTTCTATTCTCTAGGTCATTTATCTCCACTCTAAATCTTCTGCTAACATGGGGTTTACTTTGCTCATTTTTCTAGTTCCTCAAGATATAAACTTAGGTTGTTAATTTGAGATATTTCTTCTTTTTTTAACATAGGCATTCTTAGCTATAAACTTCCCTCTAAGAACTGCTTTCATTGTATCCTCTAAGTTTTGGTATGTTGCGTTTTTTTTTTTTTTGTTTTTTTTTTTTTTTTCATTTGCCTCTAAGTATTTTCTAATTTCCATTTTAATTGCTTCTTTAACCCATTGGTTAAAAGTGTGCATTTAAGTTTCCACATATTTGTAAATTTCCCAGTTTTCTTTCTGTGATTGATTTCTAGCTTAATTCCATAGTGGTTGGAGAGGTTACTTTTTATGATTTCAATATTTTCAAATTTTATTGAGACTTCTCTTGTACCCTAACATATGGTCTATCCCAGAGAATGATCAATGTGCACGTGAATGTGTACTCCGCTGTTGCTGGGTGAAGTGTTACATATATATGTCAGTTAGATCTAGTTTTACAGTGCTATTCAGGTCCTCTCTTTCCTTATTGATCTTCTATTTAGATGTTCTATCCAGTATTAAGAGTGGTATATTGAAATCTCCAACTATTATTGTAGAACTGGCTAATTTTCCCTTCAGTTCTGTCTTGGCTTCATATATTTTGGTGCTCTGCTGTTACGTGCATGTATGTTTATAACTGCTAAATATTCCTGTTGAATTGACCCTTTTATCAATATATAATGTCCTTCTTCATCTCCCATAACATTTTTAACTTATATTTTGTCTGATGTTAATATAGCTACCCCTGCTCTCTTCGATTGCTATTTGCGTGAAACATTTTTTTCATATTTTCACTTTCTACCTATTTGTATCTATGGATCTAAGATGAGTCTCTTGTAAATAGCATATAGTTGGGTCATGTTTACTTATCCATTCTGCCAATCTCTGCCTTTTGATTGGAGAGTTTAATCCATTTACATACAGGGAAATTACTGATCAGGCAAGATTTACTTCTACCATTTTGCTAATTGTGTTTTGTAAGTCTCATACTTTTCTGTCCCTTCTTTCATCCATTATTACCTTCCTTTTTGTTTAGGTGATCTTCTATAATGAGCCATTGTGAATCACTTATCCCTTCTTTTTGTGTAGATTTTTTGATATTTTCTTTATGGTTACCATGGGATTACATTTACCATACGAAATCGATTACAGTTTTGATCATGCGGATTCCAACTTGACTTCAATAGCCTGTACATACACAGTTCCTATATCCCTTCATCCTCCTTTATATGTTGTTCATGTCACAAATGACATCTTTTTCAGACTAGATAATGCAAGAAAGAGAAAGCAGCAGCTCAACCAATGAAAAGTGTGCTGGCTCTTTAGGTCCTGGTGGCTGCTGGTGAGAGGTCAGCAGCCCCGGCGGCAAGTCTGCACTGTGCCCTCAGGGGCTGCTCACCCAGAAGGAAAACAACACTGGCTCCTCACGTCCAGGTGGAGGCTGGTGGGCAGCTGGAAGTGCTGCTGCTCAGAGGGTAGAAACAGGCCAGCTCCCGTGCTCCACCCCGACCCTTCACCCCACCTTCCAGAGGAGAGGTTTCCTCGCCTCTGCTGGCCTCCTCTGGACTGCTTGGACCCCCTGGACCCCCCTGACCTCCGCTGGGCTATGTCGCTGCCGCTGCAGCTGTCTCCACAGGGTGGAACGTCGGGGGCTGGTCCCTGGCTTGCGCTTTCACTCACTACACCTGAGCTCTCGGCAGCCCCTGCTTCCTCGGGCCTCCTGCAGTTGATCCAATCGTCCCTTCTGGTTCCAGGGTGTCCACCTGGTCAATTCCAGCTCTTTTCCAGCTCTTTCACTTTGTTGGTGGAGACAGCGACTTGTAAAACCTCCTATGCCACCATTTTACTGACCTTATTTTTATTTTATTTTTTAAAGTGTTTTGTGGGTATAATTTACATTACCATAAAAGTCAGGCATTTTAAGTGTCAAATTCAGTTATTTTTAATAAATTCAGAGCTGTGCAACCATCACCACAATCAAGTTTTAAAATATTTCTATCATCCTAAAATATTCCCTCAAGCAGTCAATCCCTGCTTCCACCCCCCAGCCCCAGGCAACCACTGATTTATTTCCCATTTATACGAATTTGCCTTTTCTGTACATGTCATATAAATGCAATCATGTAATATGTAGTCTTTTGTGCCTTTCTTTCACTTAGCGTAGGGTTTTTGACTTTCATCCATGCTATAGCATGACTTGGAATTTCATTTCTAGAACTTGCATATTCTAGTTATTTCATATAAGTGGAAACATGCAGTACCTGTCCCACTGAGTCTGGCTTACTTCACTCAATGTGGTATCTTCAAGGTTCATCCATGTTTAGCATGAATCAGAACTTTATTCTTTTTTTTTTTTTTAATGGTTGAAAAAGTACTCCATTGCATTATACACAACATTTTATTTACCCAGTCATCGGTCGATGGGCAGTTAGGTGGTTTCCACCTTCTGGCTGTTGGGGATAATACAGCTGTGAACATCAACAGGTATTTGTTGTGGTTTTTAAATATTTATTTATTAGAGAAGTTGCAGGTTTACAGAATGATCATGCATAAAATAATGAGTTCCCATACACCACCCTATTATTGCCACCTTGCATTAGTGTGGGACATTTGTTACAACTCATGAAAGAACACTGTTATAACTGTACTGTTAACTATAGTCCATTGTTTACAGCAGGGTTCACTGTGTTGTAGGGACCTATTTTTTTTTCATTGTGGTTTTAACGTGCATTTTTCTAATGACTAATATTATCCCATTTTCATGTGTTTTATTATCCATCTTTATGTGTTCTTCAGTGAAATGTCTATTCACATCTTTTTCCCATTTTAAAAATTGGGTTGCTTATTACTAAGTCTTAAGAGTTCTTTATATACTCTAGATACAAGTCCTTATAAGGGACATGATTTGCAATTCCAGCCTGTGGTTTGTCTTTTCATTTTCTTAATTATACCTTTTAAGCTGTTAAGTTTTCATTTTTAATGTAGTTCATCTCAATTTTGTTTATGGCGCATGCTTTTGTGGTCATATCTAAGATCTTTTTGCCTGACCCAAGGTCATGAAGATTGTCTCCTACACTTTTTTCCCTAGAAGTTTTATAGATTTAGCTCTTAAACTTAGGTTTACGTATTGAGGTGTCTAAGTTCATTATTTGCATATAGATATTCGGTTGTCCCAGCACCATTTGTTAAAAGGCTAACCTCTCCCCAGTGGATTTTCAAAAACCAACTGACCATGAATGTGGTGGTTTATTTCTGGATTCCCAATTCCGTTCCATTGATCCATGTGTCTATCCTTATGATAGTGCTCCACTGTCTTGATTACTGTAGCTTTGTAGTGAGTTTTGAGATCAGTGTGACTCTCTCAACTTTGTTCATTTTTTTTTTCTCCAAATTTGCTTTGGCTCTTCTAGGTCTTTCGCATTTCCATACGAATTTCAGAATCAGCTTGTCCATTTCTACTAAAAAGCCTGCTGGGATTCTGACGGGGACCGTGCTGAGCCCGTAGACTGACCTGGGAGAACTGTCACCTTAGCGGTAGACTGAGGCCTCGAATCCATGGGCTCTCTCTCCAAGTATTTACATCTTCTTTAATTTATATCAAAATTTATATGTTTTGCAGTTTTCAGTAAACAAATCTTGCACTTTTTTGTTAAATTTATCCAACAAGTTTGTTCTTGTTGATGCTGTTTTAGTTTCCCAGCTGCTAAAACAAATACCATGTAATGGGTTGGCTTAAACAATGACTTCATTGGTTCACAGTTTTGAGGCCAGAAGTCCAAAATCAAGGTGTCAACAAGGTGATGCCTTCTCCCAGAAAACTGTGGTGTCGGGGGCTGGCTGCTGGCGATCCTTGGGTCTTGGCTTTTCTGCCACACGGCGACGCACATGGTGGTGTCTTCTTTCTCTTCTGGGTTCGGCTGACTTCAGCTGGCTGCTCCCCGTGGCTTTCCTTAGATGGCTTCCAGTAAAAAGATTAAGACCCATCCTGATTCAGCTCGGTCACACACCTTAACTGAAGTAACTCATCCAAAGGTCCTATTTACAAATAACTCATCAAAAGGTCTGTTGTAAACAGGACCTTTAGATGAGTTACTTCAGTTAAGAGATGGATTACGATTAGGAACATGGTTTCCTGGGTCCACAGCTCCAAGTGACCACAGATGCTCCTTTGAATTGAGCTGCTTCCTTATTTCACTTTTGGATTGCTCACGGTATAAAAACATGATTCATGTTTGTATCTGATCTTTTATATATTGATATTTTATCTTGAGACCTTGTTAAACTCATCTATTAGTGCTAGCAGATTTTGTGGATTCCTTATGATTTCTACATGTGCATATGATCATGTCATCTGTGAATAAAGACATTTAAAATTTTTCCTTTCCAATCTGATTAGAACCTCCAGTACAATGATGAACAGAAATGGCAAGCGCACGTATCTGTACCTTGTTCTTGGTGTTAGGGGGAAGTATTCAGTATTTCAGCATTAAATTTATTGTTACTTATAGGATTTTCATAAATGCCCTTTAGCAGGTTGAGGAAGAGCCCTTTATTCCTAATTATTGAGACATTTTCTGATGAACGGGTGTTGGCTTTTGTTGAGTGATTTTCTGCATCTGTGGAGGTCATGTGTTTTCTGTCCTTGATTCTGGTAAAATGGTATATTACATTAGTTGATGTTCAGATGTTACAGCTTACACCCCTGGTGTCTATCTTTTTTATACATTGCTGAATTTGGTTTGCCAACATTTTGTTAAAGATTTTGTCTCTCTGTTCATGAGGGATACTGGTCTGTAATTTTTATCTTTTTTCCTTGTGGCATCTCGGCCTGGCTTTAGTATCCGGATAACTGGGGTAACACTGGCTTCACAGAATGAGTTGAGAAGTGTTCTCTTCCTCTCCTACGTTCTGAAAGCGCCTCTGAGGGACTGACATTATTTCTGCTTTACATATTTGACAGAATTCACCACTGAAGTCACCTGGGTCCGGCCTTTTCTTTGACAGCAGGTTTTAAATTATTAATTCAATTCCTTTGCTATGAGCCTATTCAGGTTCTGTCTCTGGTTGAATGAGTTTGGTAGACTGTGCTTGTATTAACTTCCTCGGCCAGCTGTGACAAAGCACCGCAGCTGGGTGGCTCCAAGCAGCAGCATGTTGGCCTCACGGTTCCGGAGGCCGGAGGTCTGACTCCAGGGTCGGCAGGCTGTTCTCCCCGAGCCCCGGAGAGGAGTCTCCCGGCCTCCTCCAGCTCCGGAGCCCGCAGCGCCAGCACGCCAGCACGCCAGCCTCCGTCCCTGTACCCCAGGCCACCTTCTCCCAGGCTCCTCCCCGCTTCTACGAGTCCCAGTCACCCTGGGGTGGGGGCTGCCCCGCAGTAGGTGGACCCCATTGGGCTTCATCTAATTCCGTCTGCAACGACCTTGTTTCCAATAATGTCACAGGCTGAGGCACCCGGAGTCCGGATGTCAGCATCCCTTTTCTTGAGGAGCACAAGTCAACCATAAGTGTCTTTCTAGGAATTTATGCCCTTCATCTCACTTTTCTAATTTGTGGGCATAAAGTTGCCCATAATAGTCCCTTATTTTCTTTATGGCCAGCAGTGATGTCCCGTTTCATTCCTAATTTTTGTAATCTGTGTCTTCACTCTTACTGTCTTGGTCTAACTAAAGGCTTGTCAATTTTATTGAGCTTATCCAAGATACCTTTTGGCTTCATCTACTTTCTCTGTTGTTTTGCTGTTGTCTATTCCAGTGATTTCCTCCCTGTTGTTTCCATCCTTCTGCTTGGGTGGGGTACAGTTTGCTCTTCTTTCCTAGCTTCTTTCTACGCTTACGTTACTGATTGGAGGCCTTTCTCCTCTCCGACACGGATGTAAAGCTGTGCATTCCCTCGAAGCCTGTGGTTCTGTGGTTCATTAGATCTGGGGTCAAGTTGTGCGCACGAGACTAAAACACGAAAGCAAAGAGCGTCCTTTTCTGGAACAGCTCCTGTGTGGGTGCAGTCACGGAGGGCAGGGGCTGCCTGTCTCTGCAGGAACGGGAACACCTCTGCTTGCCACCGTGGCAGAACGGTGGCCCCACAGCCGTCACCGTCCAACCCCCTGGGGCCTGCGTCTGTGTCACCTCGCGTGGCAGGACTTCGCAGACCTCAGACGAGATCACCCCACCGGAAGGCTCGTCGGACGTCAGAGAGGAGGCGGGACAGTCACGAGTCAGGGGTGCCGTCTGCTGCCTGGGGCTGTGAGCCAGGGAGTGTGGGCAGCCTCTCGGAGCTGGGCAAGGCCAGGAAACAGCTTCCCCTCCACAGCATGCAGAAGGGACACCGCCCTTGATTTCAGCCCAGGGAGACCCATTTCAGACTTCTGACCCCCAGACTATGAAGTGAGAAACTTGTGTTAAGACACTAATTGCCACAGCAGCGAGAGGAAACGAATACATGAGGCACTCTGACCTCCCCAGGCCCTGCACTGGCGGCTGGCAGTGAGGTGTGCAGGGGACACTGGGGACACAACCTTCTGTGTGACACTGGGCAGGTGCCTCGATGTCCGTGACTCAGTTTCCCCTCGGGAGGGGTGAGAGCACCCTCCCCAGGGCTCTAAGGTTTCGACGAGGCCGCCGTCCATGTCAGCGTGTCTAACCTCCCCCTCTCCCGCAGTGTGTGTACGCTGGCGTGCTCAGAGGCACCGGGAGGCAGGCCTTTGGGGCCATCGTGAACGCAGTCATGTACTACGTCGTCGGCCTGCCCCTGGGCGGCGTGCTGACCTTCGTGGTCAGGATGAGAATCATGGGTAAGAGTGTGAGGTCACTCCTGCATCAGCGGGCGACACTCCTGCACCCACGTCCGTCTCCCGGGGGCCCGGGGTGAGTGGGCGACACTCCCGCACCCACGTCCGTCTCCTGGGGGCCCGGGGTGAGTCGGTGACCCTCCCGCACCCACGTCCGTCTCCCGGGGGCCCGGGGTGAGTGGGCGACACTCCCGCACCCACGTCCGTCTCCCGGGGGCCCGGGGTGAGTCAGTGACCCTCCCGCACCCACGTCTGTCTCCCGGGGGCCCGGGGTGAGTGGGTGACCCTCCCGCACCCACGTCCGTCTCCCGCAGGCCTCTGGCTGGGCATGCTGGCCTGCGTCCTCCTGGCAGCCGCGGCCTTGGTGGTCTACACCGCCCGGATTAACTGGAAGTTGGCTGCAGAGGAGGTGAGGGAGTCTGCCCCGGGCCCACAAGACACACTCCACCAGAGACTCCCGAGCACCTCGGGGCGGTGGGGGGAGCGTCGCCGAGGGGCCCCGAGCCCCACACCTGCTCCTGTCATTCTAACGGGAGCCCAGCTACTGCCAGTGTAAGAGGCACACGCTGCAGGCACACAGACGAGCCCAGCCCAGAACCCTCCGCAGACAGCTCTGCCTGCAAGAACCAAACAAGCCGAGAGCCCCCACCAGCCCGAGTCCACATGAGCCCCAGCGTGTGTCTCAACTTTGGAAGAGGTGACAGTCACCCTGCCCGCCGTCCCCGTGGGATGAACTCCTTACGCAGAGCAAGAAAGCATTTGCTTTCTAGACACAGGCTGGACCGAAGGCAGAACACACGAGGGGTGTCCCTTCAAGACCCCAAATCCTGGCAGGGATGGGGCACTTAAAGGACACCAGATGAATACAGATTTAACACAATTTTATAAAACAACTATGAAGCTACGACCGTGTGCTGCCTCAGCGTGTCAGGTCCGAGGTGGGGACAGGTGAGGGGAGGCTGATGGGCGGCTCTCCCTCCTCCAGGCGCAGAAGCACGCGGGTCTGCAGCAGCCCTGGACGGAGCGCGGCACCCCCAGGCTGGGGCCCGAGAAGACCGTCGTCGCTTCAGGTAAACGTCGCCCCGGCTTCTGCTCTGGGACACACAGACATGTCAGCAGCGTGTCGTCCCGGCAGCCCTCTGAGTGGCAGCTCACGGCTACTTAGCACCTATTTTACACCCAGTCCAGACTTCACCATTAAAACCGTGTCGGCCCACTACTTCCCGTCCTGTTTCATGAAGACGATGCCTTAGCTGCCAGGAAAACAGCAGGAGGGTCTGTCCTTTAGTAGGCACGCGAGTACCGGGCGCTACACTGAGCACTTCACAGCCCCGGCCTCGCGAGGAACCCAGGCCCAGGAGGCTTGGTCCTGTCCCCACCAGCCCACCACTGCTGAGGGCAAGATAAGATCCCATGTGGGCGTCGGGCTCTGAAGCCCGTGTTCTTGTCCACGGGACAGAGGGCCGTGTCCTGGCCCACGGCTGTCGGCCTAGAGGTCCGCCCAGCTCGACTCAGTAGGGGGCAGGGGTCCTTCTCACAGCCACCCCAGACATGGGCGCCTCATTGGTCTACACCAGGAGGGCCTGCAAGCAGCCGAGCATGTGACAGGCTATACCTCAGTGGACACAGCTCACCCCGGGCTTTCCCGTGGTCAGTGCCAGACTCTGGGAGAAGATTTGTAAGATGCCTTCAAGCAAAGTGCTTGGTTGTGTGCTTCCAAAATCATGCAGAAAAGCCACGTCCTTGTCCCGTTTCATCACAGGGCAGGCTCATCTTAGCCACAAACCTGCTCTCTGCATCAACTCCCAATTTGAGACGCTTTTCCACCCACTTCCTCATCTGACTCTGCTTGTAAAGTGGACAAGGATGGCGTTTTCCTAGGGCAGAGGTTAATCAGCCAGTCGCAGCGAGCAGGGCCGCGCGGCTAACCTAGGCTTGCCGATGCCGAGGCCCAGCTCCCCCCGGCCCCCGGTCCGACCCGCGCTTGCCCCTTTTGCTTCTGCAGTGGCTACGAGCAGCACGCCTGGCATCATCCTGACGACGTATTCAAGTCCAGAATGGCAGGTGGACCCCAGCAGGGCTCCGGAAGCTTCCCTCGGCCTCTCGGCTCCTAACAGCTCCCTGTCAGTGAAGCAGCTGGCTGTGCGCCGTGGGGCTGCTCTGGGGGCAGCGGTGGCCATGCTGCTGGTGGGCCTGGCCACCAGGGTCCTGACCTCCAGGCACTAACAGAGGAGCCTGGAGGTGGAAAGGTGGCCGGAGCCACGCACCCCCAGGTGGGCCTGACAGGAGCAGTGGTGGGGCCCAGCGCGGGCGGGCGCTCCAGCCCACCCCTCAAGAGAGAACTTCCGCAGGACCTCGTGAGGGGCAGGGTCTGGACTGCAGACCACCCTGTTGTGGTCAGATTGCTTCTTTCCTCACTGATTTGGACAGCTCTTTGGGAGGCCTCAACCAGGCGGAAAAGAGAAACCTGGGATTGCCACTATTATTCCATAATGTAAAGGGCTTCAGGTTGGAGAGTTTGCAGCAAAATAAAATGGCAAAAATCAGTCTTGTATCAAAGTGACGCATTTCCTAGGCTGCTCTTGGAGCCTTTGGGAAGCTCTAGAATGGGCCGTTGCCCTGTGGGGGCAACTGAGCTCCACACGAGCCCTGCTGCCCTCCGCCTCACCTCCCCGGCGGCACAGACGCTGTGACAGCGCTGACGGGGCAGGGAGCCGGCTGCTCGTCCTTCTCCGACTTCCCTGCAGGCCTTTCGGGCCACCAGCAGCTCTGCTGGCCATATACTTGGAGAAGCGCTCGTTTCCTACCCCTCTTTTCCTGACACTAGTTCTGTGATGGAAACAAGGGCAGCCAACCCCACATCATTTTGCTGCATGGCCTCGGGATGGATTCACATTCCAGGATGCTTTTCTTTGAGCCTGGCAGGGTCAGCCTGGGGGGGCTCAACGACAAATAGAGGCCAGGCACTGCCCCCGCAGTGGGGGACAGTCTGCTGTCATCACTGGAGTCTCTTGAGCTCTGTGAGCCGTAAACACAGGCATGAATGAAAGAGATTCATCTATCGAGGGCAACAGAGAAGCAGGACGGGCGCATAAATCCATTTCAGAGGCTCCGGTTACCCGGTGTCTTCAGTGTCCACAGCAAGGCCCAGGCCTCTGCACGGTGAGGCAGACGCACCACCAGGCCCGGAGCACAGATTCATGACACGCCACTGTTCTCCCAAGTGTGTCCCGAGGGAACGCCGATGTTGAGGAAGGCTGGCGGGTTGCTAGGAGACAGGGCGCCGTGGTCAGAGGAGTTTGGGAAGCACCACACACCACGCTTCACACCTTCTACAGGACTTGGGTCCCTTCACATGCTCGTTTCCCTTACAATCCCCTGGACGGAGGCCTGGCCGGGGGACCATTCTTTGGTGGAAAACCCGGTGTTGGTGTTCCGTGAATACGCGTTCAGAAACCCTTTAGATCAACAAACGGAGGGAGGAGGATACAGCTGGGAAAAGCATATTTACTTAAAAAAAAACTCCATACACAACAAATGTAAAGCTTAAGAAAATCTTGGCTAAGTGAGAAAGCACAACTGAAAGTTGACAAACACCACCTTTGATGAAAAAGGGCAAAAAATGGATCTATAGCTGGAGAAAATCTGGGACCCAAGAACTGTCTCCATCAGGGCACAGCTGAGGACGCACAGTAAGAAGGCCATTAAAACCCACGCCAACTTGATCAAACGTAATGGATTTATTTGGAAGCAGAGTAAACAGTAGCTGAGCCAGTAATTTAGTTCAGAAATGCAATTTTCATATTGAAATTGAGATATTTTATTAGTTGATTATTCTGGGAGTTACACCCACGGATTAGGAACCCCTTCCCGAAACTGGACTAGTGATTAAACCCTGACACTGGGTACTACAGATGAAGACAAACATAGCATTCCCAGGCAGCCCCCATGGAAGAGATTCGGTGAAGTGGATTATTCATTCTGTACAGTGAACCACGTTCTCACTGAGAGCTCGGACGGGGTGGGAGGGTGCGGTCTCTGGAGCCAGGAGCCCCGAGTGCAGCTCAGTGTCCCCCCGGAGGGCTGGGCTCCCAGCCTGGGGGAAGGGCTCGGGTCTCAGCCTGGGGGGCTCTGAGGGGTACTTTCTCACTTGCCTACGGGCTCCTGTCCCCGGGTCCCCCCCCGCCCCTGCGGGTCCCTCCACAGGCTCCCGGTTACTCTCCCAACTCTCCACTGGCTCCACCACCTGCCCCTCGTGCCTCTCAAGTCCCTCAGTCCTGAACATTCAAGGCCTTTTTTGTGAGAGAACATGGTTCCCCACCTTATTTATGTTCTATAGGTTGAATTTATTCAGAAAGGAATCTATCTGAAGTCTTCAAAAGTGCAACTGACTTGCATTGTGCTACAGAAATAAGTACTTCTACGTACAGCCTTTACAAAATGCCAGCAAGCTTTTAGGGGAGGTGGAATTCTACAACCCAAGGCCATGAGAATGGCAGCTGATACCTGCATGAAATCCGCAACTGACTTCCAGGAAGCATGAGAGTTACGGATGCTTTGCATGACATCAGTCACTGGAAGCTTCTGTAGACAGACTGCCACAGAGCAAACAGAAAGGATGGCGGCTGGGCTGGGTGGCACATCTGAGCTGAGGGCCACCTCCCGGAGGCCAGGTCTTCGGGGCCTAATGGGGGAGGGCACCCCATACTCCGTCTGGGGCTCGAGGGGAGCTGGGAGACGTGGCCTCACCTTTCTAAGGCAGCTGACCGCTGGAAACCCCGGGCAGCCCTGGGCAAGCCGGCCTCCGGGCTCCCCAGAGCGACGGAGCAGGGCAAGTCGCATAACCGGTGACGGCAAGGATGTGGGGTTGGTTTAATCACAGTGTGTGTGCTTGTTTTATCCATTTTTAGGAGGGATTTTAAATTCCTGGTTCATTAACCATTTAAGGGAAGGGATGGTTTGCAGAGGCGACCGGAGGCTGCTCAGGACCCGCTTCAGTAGGACGCAGCCTGGGGAGGAGAGGCAGAGAGGACCCGGGTTACTCCGCTGGCGTCCGCCTGCCCGCCTGGCCGTGGCCGAGCACCAAGACCAGGCGAACACCTCCCCTTAAGAGACCAACGTGCATTTTGTAAAATGTGTCCCTAAGACACAAGCGAGGGCTGCACCCCCCCCAAGCAGCAACACACCACCAGGCAGGGTGGAGCTGGGTCCTGCCCCACACCAGGGCGGAGGGAGGGGCCGAAACAGTCCTTTATTACCCTCACGCGGGAGCTCAGAAGCTGAAGTCTCTACGTGAAGTCTGAACACTGATTAATTTTGTTTCGAAACTTCAAAAGTAGCACTGAGTTTAATCCATGTCTATTGAGGCTGACAAAGTTCAAAAGTCAGATTTAATTTTCAAAGGCCCAGTGACACTGACTTTAATTAACTTCTGATATTTTGATGTTTCTCAACCTTTTTAATCCCACTCCCTGTAGAATGCTTTCTGTAGCTTCTCCGAAGCTTTACTGGGACGTTGCTTTGGGCACTTATATTAAAAGAAACATGTGCATTCGGGGGGGAGCTTTTCCCACTCTGCTTCTGATAGGCTCCCTTTGGATTGACAACCACTGCTTCAACTTTCCCTTTTAAAATGTTCCAAATCCATTCTAATTCTACTAAAGAGAATTAATGAAATGAAATTAAAATCTATAGCAAAATAACTAAATTATGAATTGCAGAAAAGCAGTTTCAGGAAATGGTTTGTAATTTCCAAAAAAAATGTTTACCGTTATAGCAAAAATGCCTCAAATAAATATACAATCTAGACTCAGAGTCACTAATTTAAAATAAAAGGTGTTCTGGTAAAAGGAGGATCAAAGCTCAGGAAGAGCAGAGAAGCAGCGAAGAGGAAAGGAAAATCAAAGCCTTCACCCCAAACGGAAGCCAGAGCCTGGCCAGGCGGCGCCGCGAGCAGCAGAGCCGAGGGCCGGGGACGCGAGACCCCGCTCCTCCTCCGCAGACGGCACCGCGGGCCCCGGAAGGGCCGGAAAAGGCTTCGCCCAAAGTCACTGTTAAGCCGACACATCCGAGCCTGGAATCAAAGCCACGTTTCCTTTCCCACCTAAAGCTTTTCTTCACGGCCCCCGCCGGCCGACAGGGAGCCTCTCGGGGTGCAGACCCGCCCCACGCTTCCCGGAGGCGGAGACACGCGGTCCCGGCGTCCCGGTGCGAGCGCAGGGGGCAGAGCCCGGCCCGGGAAGACGGGGCCCAGGCGGAGACCCCACGTCCACACGGCGCCCGGAGCCGCACCCTTCCTTCAAGCTTAGAAAAGCCGGGACAAAACAAACAGCCACCCACGGACTTCCAGATCATTCTCAAACCGTGGACAGGAAGAGAAACAGAGGCCCGCGGCGGCAGCGCACGGTCCAGGGCGGGGAAGAGGCGCCGGGGCGGGGAAGGGGCGCCGGGAAGGGGAAGGGGCTCCGCGGCGGGGAAGGGGCTCCGCGGAGGGGAAGGGGCGCCGGGGAGGGGAAGGGGCGCCGGGGAGGGGAAGGGGCTCCGCGGAGGGGAAAGGGCTCCGGGGCGGGGAAGGGGCGCCGGGGCGGGGAAGGGGCGCCGGGGCGGGGAAGGGGCTCCGCGGGGGGGAAGGGGCGCCGGGACGGGGAAGGGGCTCCGCGGCGGGGAAAGGGCTCCGGGGCGGGGAAGGGGCTCCGGGGCGGGGAAGGGGCGCCGGGGCGGGGAAAGGGCTCCGGGGCGGGGAAGGGGCTCCGCGGGGGGGAAGGGGCGCCGCGGCGGGGAAAGGGCTCCGGGGCGGGGAAAGGGCTCCGGGGCGGGGAAGGGGCTCCGCGGGGGGGAAGGGGCTCCGCGGCGGGGAAGGGGCTCCCTCCTCGCGCCCAGCCGGGCTCCCGCGGCCCCAGCCGCCCTCTCGACACCTGCGAGGAAGCCGTTTCCAGCCCGACGCTCTGGGCCCGAGTCCACGATGTCCGAGGTAAGTTCAGGGTCCTTTTCCCGCTGTCCCCCAGCCCCCAGCCGCGGACGAGCACCCCGGGCCCGCCGCACACGGGAGGAGGCGAGGGGCGCGCACCCCCTCGGCCAGAGCCGGGCTCGTCCCCCCTGAGCAGCCAGCGCAGCGCCAGAAACCCAGCAGGGCCTCTCCCCTCGGCACAGCTCGGGGTTTCCGAGAAAGCCCAAAGGGTTCCCCATGCAGCTGACGGCTCCAGTCCCACCACAGCTGTGCTGTTCCCTGCTGAGCCAACCCGCTTCCACATTCTGAACAAAACACAGATGGAAACGCAGCCATTTCCATTAAATGCTCACTCCCGCCTCTCCCCTGAGGCTGTCAGCGTTCTCAGCAGTATCCCCTCGGGTGGCTGAGGGCTCGCGGGACACCAGGGCCTTTACCTCTTCCGTCTTAACTTCCCTGATCCTTCACCCCCCAAGGACACAAGACCCGCCTCGGGAAGCAGCTGTCACCGGCCTCCTTGTAAGCCCTCCTCTGTGGTAACCAGCCCCAAAGACAAACTTCACTGGTGCTCAACTTGGCAGGAAAATCGCTCCAGTCTAACAAGTGCCCCTCACCCGAGCTGCTCCAGCGCCACCACCCTCCATGCCGCAGGACGCTCCCCTCCAGCTACTTGCAGGCTCATTTCAGGCACTCTGAAAACAACTCTGAACTGCAAATGAAAAACCAATAGCAAAAGGATCAGAGGATCAGTAAGCTCAGAATTTTGCAAGCAAGTTCTGCAGTGGTTTAAACTCTCAGGCTAGAGGCTGGCAGGCTTTTTCTGTAAGTGTTCTGGGCTCTGGGGGCCGTCTGACCTCTGCGGCAACCACCGGAGCCTGCAGCTGCAGCACAGACGCAGCAGTGGAGCAGAAGTGCACAAAAGGGGTGTGCGTGTGGCCCGACAAAACTGCGTGTACTGTCAGCAGGCTGCAGTTCCCAGACCCTGTCGTCGACCGTAAAAAGTAGTATCAGAGATAGCGGGGCCTTTACAAGACAGGAAGAGCTCCCGAGTCAGGAGAAAGCAAATACAATTGGGCAGGAACAGAGGGACAGGCCCCCCATGAGCGACAGGGACTTACCTTGACCAGCACGGCTGCCAGGAGGCCCAGGAGAGCGAGGAGCAGAAGACCAAGCTTTCCTTTGCTGAATGCTTTCAAAATGAAGAATTTTCCCCAGTTCACCTTTGACTGGCTGTTGGGAGGATACCTGAGTTTGTTAGCACCCTCTCTCTTTAGACTTTTTAATAAGCAGGCACGTTGATGAGAGAAAGTATTGAAAGTGTGTTTTCCATGGTAGGCCCCCATCCCGCTGGAACCTGAAATGAGAAGGGACACGGGAGGCCTCACTGCGGGCAGGGCACAGCTGGCTGTCTGGCACTGCCCGAGGAGACCCACAAGGGCCCCGTCCCCTGCTGGTGCTGGCAGCAGGAGAGCTTTAGTCAGTCCTTCTCAGCGCTGCCCGCACTGGACTGGCCATCGCCCGGGACACTCGCTGAGAGCAGGACAGGGGGCTCTTTTGGGGCACGGCTCTCGTTTGTGCCAGGGACTGGGTCAAGTGTTTAAAATGATTTAATTCTCTGATTTAAGTCTCATCACAACCTCAGTGGGTAAAGTATCATCGTCTCCATCTCCAGAGAGGAAAAAGAAGTTTAGTGGGGTCAAGAGGGATCACTTATAGCTCAAGGTCGCACAGTCGCTGAGTGGTAAAAGAAAGTGAACCCAGCTCAGCCTGACTCTCCCACTGCCCTTCCACTGGCTGCATCAGCCCACGGCCCTACCCACCCACCAGCTTCCTCCAAGCTCCCAGACAGTACGAAGACCAGGGTGAGGCGATGCAGCTGGTGACAATGAGCTGTGCTGTGTCACGGCCATCGTCTCACGTTTACTGTGCATGCGACGGGCTGGCAGGACAGGGAGGCGTCTGTTCCGAGCAGAGGGGACGGCCTGGGTCCAGCGCGCAGGCCAGCGAGCAGCCTCCCGGTGGCAGCGGAAGCCGCGGGAAGGATCGGGAAGGATCGTTTCGGAGGCAGGTGTGGCGTGAGCGGGGATCTAGGGCGGAACCCGAGAAAGCCCGAAATCCAGGGCGCGTGCGGGACGAGGAGCCAGCAGAGACACGACAGAGGGGACGCGGGACCAGGAAAACATGGGGGAAGCTGAGGAGAAGGTGGGTGAAAAATACTCTCCCCTACGAAAGGGAAAGAAGCAATATGAAGAAAATCACCAAATTTTACTGAAAGACATAAAGGAGTTATATAGAGAGAGAAATGTTCCCACAAGATTCACATTTTAACGATATAAATTCCTCCCCAAATAATTTGTAAGCTTAAAGCAATTTTAACCAAAATCCCAGGGGGTTTTGGAGAAATTGTTTTCTTTGGCTTTTCTTCTTTCTTTTTCCTCTTCCTTCCTTTCCTTCTTTCTCCTTCCTTCCTTTCTTTTCTCTCTCCCTCTCTCTCTCTGAGTAGGGAAAAAGATGGGCAAAGAGGAAAGACAACCTGAGGAATTCTAAAGTTCATCTAGAAAAATATATTTGTATAAAAATAGGCAAGAAAACATTGAAAAATAATAAGATACTTTTACTTGTAGATATTGAAACAGCACCGTGTCCCAAAGAGCAAAACACTGAACCGGGCGTACACATGTGTTTGGGAGACAGATAGCTTGAGTTCGATTTCTGCTCTACTGCTTCCTGTCTGTCTCTAAAACCCAGGTGTTCAACCGACCACGGGGCTTGGCATTTAATAAGCACATGCTAAACGCTGGCTATAAAGCTAACCATACAAAGCCGGAGTAACTGAAACTGTGGTACGGCCTGGGGGAGGGGGACACAGAAAGACAGACGAGACCACAAAAAACACACTAAACATGGCCCAACTATGTGATTTACAGAATAGTATATGATAAAGGTAACACTTAAAACCAATGAAAAAAAAATGAATGATTTTTCCAAAAACTGGTGCCAGGATAATTGATTTTCTCTTCAGTAAAAAATAAAGGTAGATTCTTACACTGTGCAATAGTCCAATAAACTCTCCACAGTTAAACGTAAAACACAAAAATTTAAAGAAAATACAGATGAATATTTATATAATGTAGATGTAGAAAAGATTTTTCTAAACCTAACTCCCAAATATGAAACCATGAAGCAGAAGGTTTTGTGGGCTTGACTTAATTTCAAATCACAGACAGAAAAGCAAATTACAATCTGGAAAAAAATATTTGTGACCAAGAATTAATTTTCTGACTTATAAAGAGGGTACTTACATATCCATAAGGGACAGTAAACACAGCAAAAACGTTGAGCAATAGAAAGTTCCCTAGAGAGCTAACCAAAGCAAGTCTGACCCCTCGAATAAGCAAGGGAGTACAGATTAAAATGAGATGTGGTTTTTGCCTATCAATTTAGCGATAGAAGCATCCAGTGCTGGGAATGTAAAGAAACGGGCAACCACACATATAGCTATGGAACAGCTGTGCAAGGAAACTTGGCAGTATGTGTCAAAAGCCTTAAAAAAATGCATTTTTAAAGAAAATCTCAATTATCCATGAAAATGTCAATAATGACTACCCCTGGGAGGTTATTATATTTTTCCTTATATCTTTCTGTAGTCTTTTTTTTTTTTTGGCTTTTGGATTTATTTTTGCCATTGAGTCTGTATTACTTTTAGAATTAGAAGATAAAAGCATTTCATTTTGAAAAAATGGAAAAGTCCTTTTAACACTAGAAGTGATTACACATCTACGTATTTTTCTTAAGGAAACAATCAGAGATTATACAAAGATATATTCTAAAATTATCATACCAAATAATTTGAAGTCACAAAAATCTATTAATGGCAATTGGTCAATGGCTACACTCACGTGAGGCCATTAAAATCCATATTGACGTGAGAAAATTTTCACACTGTGTTGTCACATTCTGCCTAGAAAACAATATACAAGAAGATACCATCTTTGAATAAAATATTTATGTGTTTACATGTGTGCAAATACATGCAAGGGAAAAATTTTTAAGGACGTAAGCCAGTAGTTATCTTCAAGTGGTACTATAGGTAATTAAACATTTTTATTGTACGAGTGTGTGCCAGTTTGGATGTATTATGTCCTCCAAAACACCAATCTTGTGGGGGCAGACATATTAGTATTCTTGATGTAGTCTCCTGGGGGCAGACATATTTGTGTTGATTAGGTTGGAACCTTTGGATTCGGTTGTTTCCATGGAGATGTGACCCACCCAACTGTAGGTGATAACTCTGATTAGATAATGTCTATGGAGGTCTGGTTCCACCTATTCAGGGTGGGTCTTAATTGAATCACTGGAGTCCTATAAAAGTGTTCACAGACAGAAGGAGCTCAGTGCTGCAGTCAAGAGAGATACTTTGAAGAATGCACAGGAACTGAGAGAGGAGCTAGAACACAACCTGGGATCAGCAGACACCAGCCACGGGCCTTCCCAGCTAACAGAGGTTTTCTGGATGCCACTGGCCTTCCTTCAGTGAAGGTATACTTGTGTTGATGCCTTAATTTGGACATTTTTATGGCCTTCAGACTAACTTTGTAACCAAATAAAACCTCTTTATAAAAGCCAATACATTTCTGGTATTTTGCATAACAGCAGCATTAGCAAACCAGAACAGTACCCTACTGTTGATGCCTCTGTTTGGACACTTTATGGCTTTAAGAGTGTAACTTTGTAACCAGAGAAGCCCCCTTTATAAAGGTCAATCCATTTCTGGTGTTTTGCAAAGGGCAGCATTAGCAAACCGGAACAGAGCGCGTCTATCTTTTCCCAAGTTTTCTAAAAAAAGGAAGTATTCTTTTTGCTTAAGAAGGAAAAGGGTTTGTTTGTTTTTAAAGAGGGGGTGGTCCACGATACTAAACACGACCTGGTCAAGTGAGATGAGGACTGCAACCAGGTCACTAGGTTTACCACGCAGCAGGTGCACAGGAGCTGCGGGACCTGGGGCAGGAGAGTGTACTTGGGTCTTTGAAGAATTTGGGCAGTGAAACTATCAGGACGCCAACCACAATGCCAGGACCTGCTGTCTAATTCATTCCCCTACCCCCTCTCTCACACACACATCCAATGTATCAGCAAATCCAGCTGCTTGACCTACATCAGCACCCAGGCCCTTCCCACCATCTCCTCCGCCACATCCCGGGTCCGAGCAGCCATCGGCGCCAGTCTGGATCCTGCAATTACTGCTGACGTGGCCTCTCTCCACCTGCCCCTCCACCCCGGCTTCACATGCACCAGGCTCTGCTGGGTGCTGGCACCGTGGGAAGCAGCCAGGGTTTCTTGGCCACGGGACAAGGCCTTCCAGGAACAGGTGAACCAGACAGCTGCCAGGAGAGTCATTTGTTTATGCTATTACAAAGACAGGGACTAAAGCACGAGCTTTTAAAGCATCAGCTTTCCTAGTCTGCTTTTTTGTTAAGAGACTTTTTACACATTTTATCATTTTGTAGTATATTCAATATTGAAGACGCCTAAGACCCAAATGAGAAGCCAAGCATCTCAGGGCTGAAAGGGGGAGGGACAGGACCCGGCCGCGTCCACAGGGCTTCTGAGGATGACTGTCATTCTGTCCACCCTCCTTGGAACCCAGGGTCTCTCGCTCCACTCGAATCGTGATGCGAATCAAGGTGCAGCTCCCCCCGGCAGAGGGCTGAGGTCACATGGCCTGAGTAGCCCCAACTGCTGCCTGTGCCTGGCATTCTGAACCCCTCATCCACTGCCACGGAGATCAGATTAATCAATCAGAGACCTGCTCACTGGCCAAAAAATCCTCGAACTGTGGGAGAAGGGCGACAAAAGAGGAAACCCACAAAACGAACAAAACAATCACAGACTGCAGTGAGTGCTGCACAGAAGTGTGAAATAGGGCGAGAGGACAGAGATTAGGCCTGAGCAGGGGGGATGGTGGGGAAGGGGACGGTGACTTTCAACTGGGTGGTGGTGGGGGGGCCCTCTCAGGAGAGGACGAAGGAGCAGAGAGCCAAGGAGTAGGAAAGCCAGCTGTTCCCACCGCCTGGGAGGCTGATTCCGGAGACGCTGGGGCTTTTGGAGTACATGCCAGGGGCAAGAGCAAAGCAAGACTCACCCACTCCTCCAAAGGGCAAAGAACTGAGCGTGAAATGCATAATGACGTCATTGGAGGTGACGCCACCACTGGAGGTTTCGTCAATCATCCGCTTGATCAGCTGGGTGGGAAAGAAAGGTTTACTCAGGTTGGTAAAAAAACGTGCCTTTGAGGGAGCCCCGCAGCTCCCACATGGGGCTGCGTGCCCTAGGGACGCACCTCCCATCTCGGGGTTCCAGCAAGAGTACTCAAGCCTGGGGGTGCCGTGTCCATCGCCGCATAAATAATACAGAAACAAATCTCCCTGATCAAACAGATGAACAATTGAAACTGTGTGTTCCACACAGTCTACGTGTGACTTGGTCTCACTTCTCTGAAGCACATCCAGGCCACCAGGTGAGGCAGGCCGGACCCCCAGGCCTTCCCTCTCCCTCACCCCCAAGTCTTGCCATCCAAAACGGCAGCAAAAGGCCTGTTATCAGGGACAGTTCAGACTCTATTCCAGTTTTTAAAACTGTTCATGTTTTGTACATATCTGCTCTAAATTACAGCACTTGAGTAATAGACATTATTTAGTCTCCATGAAATGCAGAGAAGTTACTGAAGACTTCAGATTCCACATCCTCTTTGGAAGACATGAATGGTGGCCTAAGACTACCATTTTTTTGTAATGACAAAAAAAAATCTTTCCTTGAAAATGAAGTCAAAATGTTTTACACAAATTTGAAAAACTTATAATATTCACACAAATACAAAATTTGAAAATGACAAAATTTAAGAAATAAGCAATAGAATCAAATAAAAATAGAGGGAGTCAAATAAAATACTGAACAGGCTCAGTAGTACCCGTAAAGCAAACACTTGCAAACTTCATTTCTCCCAGGTGCTGGCAAACCCTTGGGAGCTCTGCAGAGCTGGTTGCTAAGGATCGTGGTTGCCTCAGGCCCAGCTGCTCAAGGCGGCACTCCGGCCAGCAGACTTCAGGCTTCACGGTTCACCATGCTGAGGTCACATGTCAAACCCTCATCTTGTGAAGAACCCATTCTCTACTGAGCCCCCGCACATGGGCCCCTTCAGGTTTCTGGAGGTTTCTGGATCCCAGTAGCATCTCAAGCTCCAGAAACTGTCCCACAGTCACTGGAAGTTCTCCAGAAAACTTCTGTTTTATGGCTCCCCAGACTTTGCCTGGTCCCATTTTTCCCCTTCTGGTTTTCCCTTTTCCTCAGAGGGCTCCTGACCCTCCTCACCCACTGAGGCCAGCCCTGAGCAGGTGTCAGCACCTGGGCCACACAAATGCACAGGCCACGCAGAGAACAGCTGAGCTGTTCAACCCAAGGGACTCCACCACGCTAACAGCAAAAGAAACTTCGTCTGAGAAACTGAGGTCCAAGGTGACAAAGTCACTCCATGACGGTGCCAGAGACCTGGGTCCCGGCTACCCCCCGGAGTGGCTGTGCCTGCCACTGTCACAGGGAAGGCTGACCCACACGGAGGCCCGGTGGACAGTGTCACGGAGCCAACCAGGGCTGGAAGATGGGGGCCTTCCAATTAGGAAAGAAGATGTGACGCACACCCCTCGCAGCTCCAACCACAAGGAGTCCTGGCAAGTCACGGCGAGAGTGCCAGGGCCTCAGGGCCACACTGCCCAAGACGGCAGTCTAGGAATCCAACCTCATTTGCTGAACTCGATATTAAACAAGAAAAAACATCAGCTCCTTTACGGCAAACAAGGAAAATGATTTATGACAGTGACCTGTTCTCTGTAAAGCTCACCTTATTGTTATGAGAAAATACATAGAAAGCCAGGGGTTTTTCACGCTCATTTATGAATTGTATGGCTTCGTCTACATTTTTCACAGGCACTATTGGAAGAATTGGTCCAAAAATTTCTTCTTGCATCACCTTGGTTTTGGGATCAACGTCAATAAGTATAGTTGGGGCTGAAAAGGAAATAAACAAAATGAAAACGAAAGTGCTAAAGTAGAAGAAAGACAAAAACGCACAACTCTCATTGTGCATGTTTCCCTGGGTCACCTACTTGTTCCTTGCACTCCCCTAAGTCCCGTCTTTTGAATAACTGTCCTAAGAATGTGTACTAACCCGTGCCAACATCACACAGGGGACCCTGCGCAGCCCAGGGGAAGGGTACAGACTGGCCTGTGTGACTCTGTGCACAGCTAACGTTTATTCTTTGAGTACAGGTCTCTCTGGGCCTGCCCACAGGGCTGCTGCGAACCAAATCAACACCCGTTCTTCAGAACACCAGTGCGCTCACTGACCTTTTGCTACAGCTGTTAGACTTTAAGGGCATTTTACAGTTTAGGAAAACATACTTGAATGGTCACAACTCACTAGCCTTTAAGCGTTCTCTCTATGACAGCGAACGGGCACAGGAAGGGAGGCAGAGCAGATGCTGAGCAGCTTTGCTGAGCACCCAGCATCCGAATCAATGTAAATTACCAATTAGCAGCAGTCAAGAAAGACCCTGTAAACAAAGAAAAACAAAAACTACAAGAGGAGACAGCTGACTACAACAGATTTGCTCTTTCTCTTTATCCCTAGTTTCCTACTCGGTCAAACTGGTAACGTGGCCGAGGACAGCTCTTTCCAGCACCACTCTGTGGGTCTGAGCTGCCACCCCAAGTCTGCTCCCCACTTCTTCCCTGGGGTCACAGCAGCAGTTTGACATGGGTGTCCACCCTCTTCGCCATGGTCACATGCTCAGGTAAGGCGACCCTAACCCAGGTCAGGGGAAAGGCCCACTGGTCTAAGCTCATCGTGGGCGTCCCTTCCCCTTGCAGCTGTGGGCATGTGGCCCAGTTCCGGCCCGTAAGACAGAAGGGGAAGTCCTGGAAAAGGTCTCCTTGCTCTCACGGAAAACAACGAGGCAGCTCCTTCCTTCCACGAGGCTTTAGGGCGTACGTCTGCCTGTGCTGCCTGGCACTCTGGAAGCCATACACGCTAGACAACAAAGTCAACATGCTGAGACGGGACAGAAAGATGAGAGAACCGGGGTTTTGATATTAGTGAGCCACTGACCTGACCAGCCTTGGAACACCTCAGATGGCGCGCCACAAGAGAGTAACTTTTCCTTACTGTTTAAATCCTTCAGGGGGTTTTGTGTGTGCGTGCGTGTGTGTGACTTGCATCATCCTACTAGATAACAGGGTGATTAAGTAAAGCTATTTGGAACAGCTTCTTTGCCAACTAAATCAGTCTGTAAGTCTTCTGTCTCCTTATATGTTATTTTAGAAAAATGTGCCTCAAATTCAAAAAGTAATACATATTCATGGCAAAAAAGGAAAACACAAGGAAGATAATAAGGTCAACAAGAGAAAGCAAAACATTACTTTTGGAACAGTACTGCTGCTGGGCACGTGTGGAATTGTGGCTAAGCTACTTCCTTGTTTGTGCTGTTCTCCCACCCATAAACTGGAAATAATTACAGAGAGTTCTACTCTGCCTCTCAGGGTTGCTAGGAAGAAAATATTACATAATATTTGTGTAAATGTGAAAAATTAGTGCATTAATGATATTAAACATATATGTACATTTGCATTTTTAACAGCTTATAGCAAAAGCACTATACCAGGAAGCAGTGTTGAACAGTTTAATAATTAAACATTATACACTTAATAGCCTACTCAGTGTTAATAAATAACATAAGCAAAAATGCAAAATCACCCCCTTCCCACGGCAACTTCCGTTACCTATGTAGCGCGTGGCCTCGTCGGTTTCCCCACCGTAAGCAATCTTCTGTCCTTCAAGCAAACTTAATATCCTCTTGAAATGATGCGCATTGATGATCCTCTCGTAATCAGGGGACTCTTTTACATTTTCTCCATAAAATTCCTGTTTAAAACAATACAGTATTTAGTTGTCATTAAGGCCCATATTCCATTTTCTTTTATAAGTACAAAATCCATCCACGCCCACAAATCTATCTGGTTTCATATCCTCACAGGATCTAACAGTCTGCGCCACCCCACAAGTAATTTAACAGGAGTATAATGGAAGTTAAGTTTCAGCTTTTTGGTAGGTCAAGGACAAGACATAAAAGAACACACACACAACCCTTTCATGATAAAAACACTCAATAAACTAAGAATAGTAGGGACCCTCCTCGACATGATAAAGGCTGTATGTAGATACCCCACAGCTGATATCATATTCAATGGTGAAAGACTGAAGGTTTCCCCATAAGATCAGGAACAAGGATGCCCACCTCCGCCAATTCTATTTAACATGGTACTGGAAGTTCTAACCAGAGCAATTACACAAGAAAAAGAAATAAAAGGCATCAGTCTGGAAAGGAAGATGTAAAATTACCTCTGTTCCCAGATGACATGATCTTATATGCAGAAAACCCTAAATGCTTCACACACACACACACACACACACAGAGTTAGAGCTAATAAACAAATTCAGCAAAGTGGCAGGATACATAATCAACAAGCAGAGTCAGCTGTATTTCTACACACTAGCAGTGAACAATCTGAAAAGGAAATTAAGAAAACAATTCCATTTACAATAGCATCAAAAGAATAAAATATTTGGGAATAAACTTAATCAAGGAGGCAAACACCTTATACACTGGAAACTACAAAACACTGCTGAAAGAAATTAAAGACCAAAATAAACGGAGACATAACCCATGTTTGTGTATTGGAAGATTTAATATCATTGAAGTGACAATACTACCCAAAAATGATCTACAAATTTAAGGATTCAATGCAATCCTTATCAAAATCCCATGTGGGGGGCGGGGGCAAGATGGCAGACTGGTGAGCTGTATGTTTTAGTTACTCCTCCAGGAAAGTAGGTAGAAAGCCAGGAACTGCGTGGACTGGACACCACAGAGCAATCTGACTTTGGGCATACTTCATACAACACTCATGAAAACGTGGCACTGCTGAGATCAGCGAAATCTGTAAGTTTTTGCGGCCAGGGGACCCGCGCCCCTCCCTGCCAGGCTCAGTCCCGGGGGAGGAGGAGCTGTCAGCTCCGGGAAGGAGAAGGGAGAACCGCAGTGGCAGCCCTTATCGGAAACTCATTCTACTGATTCAAACTCCAACCATAGATAGACTGAGACCAGACACCAGAGAATCTGAGAGCAGCCAGCCCAGCAGAGAGGAGACAGGCATAGAAAAAAAAAAACACGAAAAACTCCAAAATAAAAGCGGAGGATTTTTGGAGTTCTGGTGAACATAGAAAGGGGAAGGGCCCTGAGGCGCATATGCAAATCCCGAAGAAAAGCTGATCTCTCTGCCCTGTGGACCTTCCCTTAATGGCCCTGGTTGCTTTGTCTCTTAGCATTTCAATAACCCATTAGATCTCTGAGGAGGGCCTGTTTTGTTTTTTTTTTTTGTTTGTTTGTTTTTTTTAATCCTTTTTTCTTTTTCTAAAACAATTACTCTAAGAAGCCCAATACAGAAAGCTTCAAAGACTTGCTATTTGGGCAGGTCAAGTCAAGAGCAGAACTAGGAGAGCTCTGAGACAAAACGCAATAATCCAGTGGCTGAGAAAATTCACTAAACACCACAACTTCCCAAGAAAAGGGGGGTGTCCGCTCACAGCCATCATCCTGGTGGACAGGAAACACTCCTGCCCATCGCCAGCCCCATAGCCCAGAACTGCCCCAGACAACCCAGTGTGACAGAAGTGCTTCAAATAACAGGCACACACCACAAAACTGGGCATGGACATTAGCCTTCCCTGCAACCTCAGCTGATGTCCCAGAGTTGGGAAGGTAGAGCAGTGTGAATTAACAAAGCCCCATTCAGCCATCATTTCAGCAGACTGGGAGCCTCCCTACACAGCCCAGCAGCCCAGAACTGCCCTGGGGGGACGGCACTCACCTGTGACATAGCACAGTCATCCCTCAACAGAGGACCCGGGGTGCACGGCCTGGAAGAGGGGCCCACTTGCAAGTCTCAGGAGCCATACGCCAATACCAAGGACTTGTGGGTCAGTGGCAGAGACAAACTGTGGCAGGACTGAACTGAAGGATTAGACTATTGCAGCAGCTTTAAAACTCTAGGATCACCAGGGAGATTTGATTGTTAGAGCCACCCCCCCCCTCCCTGACTGCCCAGAAACACGCCCCATACACAGGGCAGGCAACACCAACTACACACGCAAGCTTCGTACACCAATTGGACCCCACAAGACTCACTCCCCCACTCACCAAAAAGGCTAAGCAGGGGAGAACTGGCTTGTGGAGAACAGGTGGCTCGTGGACGCCACCTGCTGGTTAGTTAGAGAAAGTGTACTCCACGAAGCTGTAGATCTGATAAATTACAGATAAGGACTTCAATTGGTCTACAAACCCTAAAAGAACCCTATCAAGTTCAGCAAATGCCACGAGGCCAAAAACAACAGAAAATTATAAAGCATATGAAAAAACCAGACGATATGGATAACCCAAGCCCAAGCACCCAAATCAAAAGACCAGAAGAGACACAGCACCTAGAGCAGCTACTCAAAGAACTAAAGATGAACAATGAGACCATAGTACGGGAGATAAAGGAAATCAAGAAGACCCTAGAAGAGCATAAAGAAGACATTGCAAGACTAAATAAAAAAATGGATGACCTTATGGAAATTAAAGAAACTGTTGACCAAATTAAAAAGATTCTGGACACTCATAGTACAAGACTAGAGGAAGTTGAACAACGAATCAGTGACCTCGAAGATGACAGAATGGAAAATGAAAGCATAAAAGAAATGGGGAAAAAATTTGAAACAATCGAAATGGACCTCAGGGATATGATAGATAATATGAAACGTCCAAATATAAGACTCATTGGTGTCCCAGAAGGGGAAGAAAAGGGTAAAGGTCTAGGAAGAGTATTCAAAGAAATTGTTGGGGAAAACTTCCCAAATCTTCTAAACAACATAAATACACAAATCATAAATGCTCAGCGAACCCCAAATAGAATAAATCCAAATAAACCCACTCCGAGACATATACTGATCACACTGTCAAACACAGAAGAGAAAGAGCAAGTTCTGAAAGCAGCAAGAGAAAAGCAATTCACCACATACAAAGGAAACAGCATAAGACTAAGTAGTGACTACTCAGCAGCCACCATGGAGGCAAGAAGGCAGTGGCACGATATATTTAAAATTCTGAGTGAGAAAAATTTCCAGCCAAGAATACTTTATCCAGCAAAGCTCTCCTTCAAATTTGAGGGAGAGCTTAAATTTTTCACAGACAAACAAATGCTGAGAGAATTTGCTAACAAGAGACCTGCCCTACTGGAGATACTCAAGGGAGCCCTACAGACAGAGAAACAAAGAAAGGACAGAGAGACTTGGAGAAAGGTTCAGTACTAAAGAGATTCGGTATGGGTACAATAAAGGATATTAATAGAGAGAGGGGAAAAATATGACAAACATAAACCAAAGGATAAGATGGCTGATTCAAGAAATGCCTTCACGGTTATAACGTTGAATGTAAATGGATTAAACTCCCCAATTAAAAGATATAGATTCGCAGAATGGATCAAAAAAAATGAACCATCAATATGTTGCATACAAGAGACTCATCTTAGACACAGGGACACAAAGAAACTGAAAGTGAAAGGATGGAAAAAAATATTTCATGCAAGCTACAGCCAAAAGAAAGCAGGTGTAGCAATATTAATCTCAGATAAAATAGACTTCAAATGCAGGGATGTTTTGAGAGACAAAGAAGGCCACTACGTACTAATAAAAGGGGCAATTCAGCAAGAAGAAATAACAATCGTAAATGTCTATGCACCCAACCAAGGTGCCACAAAATACATGAGAGAAACACTGGCAAAACTAAAGGAAGCAATTGATGTTTCCACAATAATTGTGGGAGACTTCAACACATCACTCTCTCCTATAGATAGATCAACCAGACAGAAGACCAATAAGGAAATTGAAAACCTAAACAATCTGATAAATGAATTAGATTTAACAGACATATACAGGACATTACATCCCAAATCACCAGGATACACATACTTTTCTAGTGCTCATGGAACTTTCTCCAGAATAGATCATATGCTGGGACATAAAACAAGCCTCAATAAATTTAAAAAGATTGAAATTATTCAAAGCACATTCTCTGACCACAGTGGAATACAATTAGAAGTCAATAACCATCAGAGACTTAGAAAATTCACAAATACCTGGAGGTTAAACAACACACTCCTAAACAATCAGTGGGTTAAAGAAGAAATAGCAAGAGAAATTGCTAAATATATAGAGACGAATGAAAATGAGAACACAACATACCAAAACCTATGGGATGCAGCAAAAGCAGTGCTAAGGGGGAAATTTATAGCACTAAACGCATATATTAAAAAGGAAGAAAGAGCCAAAATCAAAGAACTAATGGATCAACTGAAGAAGCTAGAAAATGAACAGCAAACCAATCCTAAACCAAGTACAAGAAAAGAAATAACAAGGATTAAAGCAGAAATAAATGACATAGAGAACAAAAAAACAATAGAGAGGATAAATATCACCAAAAGTTGGTTCTTTGAGAAGATCAACAAGATTGACAAGCCCCTAGCTAGACTGACAAAATCAAAAAGAGATAAGACCCATATAAACAAAATAATGAATTGCGGTCGCAGCTTGGGGCGGGCAGCCACGGAACCCTCTGCGCTCAGCGTTGCTTGAGGGGTACCGGCAGCAGCTCTTCCCAGAGGCGAAGGTGAGGCGGGGGACTTGGCCGAGTCCCCGGCGGAGGCGTGCAAGGTGTGGAGGGCGGCGAGAGAGGGACGCGAGACACTCTCTTTTCAAGGTAGTAGAACAAAAAGCCTTTATTCAGGGGTGAGCACAAGTTATATAGGGTGGCATAGAGGGCGGGGTCAGTGTTAGGGGTGTGGGGTCCTTACATGGCAATGCTGAGGGGATAAAGGCTAGGATTGGTTCTGAGAGGGCGCGGAGGTCGTTTGGAAAGGGTGGGAGTTGCTCTGGCAATGGTGCATGCGCACTGGCGGTGGCGGGAGTTGCTCTGGCAACGGGGAGTGTGCGGGCAAGATAAAGGGGGCGGTTTTCTCTGGCAAGCTTCCTCTAACGGTTGTATTTTGGGTGAGGGAGATGGGGCCTGTAGCCGGCTCCACTTTCTCAGGCCCGGGGGGCTGTGGAGGGTATTACTGCCCATGCCCACTACCCTCTCCAGGGGCTGGCCAGGTTCCCTGGGGGGGGGCTGTGGAGGGCGCTACTGCCCGTGCCCATCGCCTCCCCCAGGGGCTGACCAGGTTCCCTGGCCCCGGCCCGCCAAGTTGGAACTCAGCACCAGCAACCCGCAATTCCCCCTTCTTTTTTAATTAGAAGAAGCAGCTCACAGGAGAGATCCGCCAAGGGATGAGGGAAAGGGGAGACCGGGGAGGGGAAAAGGATTGACGGCTGCTCAGAGAGGCTGGAGCTCGGCGTTGGTGTGGCGCCCGGGCGCTCAAGAGGGGCCTCGCTGCTTGCGGGATGGACGAGGGTGGTGACGCTGCGGAGGGCTAGCTTCTTCAGTAGAGGCAAGTCGTTGATACTGGACTTGCACAAATGATGAGAAGACAGCATTGGCCTGGCTTTTAGCGAGTTGGACAAGTCTGCGGATAACACAGGGCCCTAGGGTGAGAGCTAGAATAATCATTAGTAGGGGGCCGATGAGAGGGAGGAGGTAAGATTGGGG
This sequence comes from Choloepus didactylus, assembly GCF_015220235.1. Lineage (NCBI taxonomy): Eukaryota > Metazoa > Chordata > Mammalia > Pilosa > Megalonychidae > Choloepus > Choloepus didactylus. The sequence continues at coordinate 2,128,547 of NC_051324.1, read as the reverse complement.
TGGGAGGAATTCACTGAGGTGAAGGCCGCTTGGATAAGGCCGAGGAGGGGAGAGGAGTAATGAGAGGGGGGCAGAAAAGGTTGGGGTGGTGGGGTTGGCGATGCGCTGTTTGCAGCAGAGGTGCGGCTGGAGGGCCGTGGATTAAGGGGGTTAAGGACTTTGTTGGGGCCAACGCCGCTCGGATCGGTGGCGGTGGGGTGTCTCTTTTGTATGGAGAAGAGACCACCCCAATCATAGCCCTCCATGTAGAGGCGGAGGCCATATGTGCGGCCACTAAGCCAATTGTCCTCGCCGGGGTTTTTAACCTTAAGGGTTATATTGCGCCAATTTGGCTTTGTCCATGACACTTGGAGGTGCTGATCTCTATTGGGAGCTCCAGACCATCCATAGGCCATTGTTTCACATCCCCAGGAGGGGCAATAAAAATGCGAGGGGTCAGCACAGCCTTTGCCTGTGGAGGGACAAATGTAATAACCAGAAACGAGGCCGCCTTGACATTGATTACGTAACCAATTATTGTTGTTTAAACCTGTGAATTGAACAAAATCACAAATGCTGGCAGTAAACGAAGGAGCCTCGGCTGTAACATTATAGAGGAGGTCCTTCTCTATCCCCCCCATGATATGGACTGTCCAGTTAAAAGGTTGGTGTAGTGAGTTGGCCTGGGTGGAAGAGGCGAGGGCAAGCATGATCATTAGAAGGGAAGCAATGCTTGGGTGGGGGTTACGGAGGTGCAGGGGGCTTGCTTTTGCCCGTCTGTATAGGCGCATAATCTCCATGATTTCTTGTCTCTCCGGGGGTATCTCCGGACTGGGCTCCCGGTCTAGGTGCAAGGTTGTCATCTGGTACACCGGGTTGCGGAGACGACGGCGTTCTCGTCTCGTTAGACGCGTGGCTGCTGGTGGCGGGTCGGATTGCTCTTCCTGGGATCCAGATTGGCTGTGATGCATCATCTGGGAAAACACAAGCAAACCCGCGCCCCTGGGCAAGGAGTGGGGAGGGACCCTTCCAGGCATTACTCTCTGGGTCCTTCCAGTAGACCATCGGGGCCTGGGTGGGCCTATACGAGGGCCCCCAATGTCTATGTAGGGGCGAAAGCCCTTCCTTATTGAATGTGAATAGGTTAAGGTGAATAAGGGCTGCTATGATAAGGTCCCCTGGAGTTGCCTGGGGGAGCATGGCCCTTTCTTTTTCAATTTGTGTTTTTAAGCGGCGGTGGACTGCTTCCACAATGGCTTGCCCCTGAGGATTATAAGGGATGCCGAAATGATGGGTGATGTTATATAACTGAAGAAAGGCCGCAAAGGAGGCACTGCGATAGGCAGGCCCATTGTCCGTTTTTATGTCCCAGGGGACTCCCATGAAGAGAATTCCTTGTCTCAGGGCCTTGATACAGTGTTTGGCCGTTTCCCCGACGAGGGGGAGCGCATAACACATGGCCGAGAAGGTGTCAATCATTACATGTACATACTTGAGGCGCCCAAAGGACGGAACGTGAGTTACGTCCATTTGCCATCTAGAATTGGGTTTTAGGCCTCGTGGGTTGACTCCCTGAGGTTGCAGGGGGCCAAGCGGCGCGAAGGGCACACAAGTTGCGCAATTGCGGACAAGATGTTTACAGGTGTCTAGGGGGAGGCCACATAGATGATGCAACGATGCAGCCGAAAAGTGAAACTTAGAATGCAATAACTTGGCCTGGTTAACAGCGTCCCCCGGAGGGGCCGCGGTGCGAGTTAGCATTGCTTGGGTATCTTGAGCTGAGACCGCTTGGTCTACTATACTGTTGCCATCAGCCAAGGGCCCCGGAAGGCCTGAGTGACTACGAATGTGGCTAATGAACCAAGAATCCTGTCGATGCTCCAAGATGCTCCTGAGGTCAGAAAGTGCTTTATCGATGGCCGAGTTCCCGGGGAAAATGGTGGAAAACGCGAGGACTCGGCAGACCTGATAAGTGTAGAGGCTGTCGGTGAAAATGTTTACTGGGTGGTCCCAGTGGGTGTTCAGCGCGTATGACACCACCAGGAATGAATGAAAAAGGTGACATAACTGCAGATCCTGAAGAAATTAAAAAAATTATAAGAGGATACTATGAACAACTATATGGCAACAAACTGGATAATGTAGAGGAAATGGACAATTTCCTGGAAACATATGAACAACCTAGACTGACCAGAGAAGAAATAGAAGACCTCAACCAACCCATCACAAGCAAAGAGATCCAATCAGTCATCAAAAATCTTCCCACAAATAAATGCCCAGGGCCAGATGGCTTCACAGGGGAATTCTACCAAACTTTCCAGAAAGAACTGACACCAATCTTACTCAAACTCTTTCAAAACATTGAAGAAAATGGAACACTACCTAACTCATTTTATGAAGCTAACATCAATCTAATACCAAAACCAGGCAAAGATGCTACAAAAAAGGAAAACTACCGGCCAATCTCCCTAATGAATATAGATGCAAAAATCCTCAACAAAATACTTGCAAATCGAATCCAAAGACACATTAAAAAAATCATACACCATGACCAAGTGGGGTTTATTCCAGGCATGCAAGGATGGTTCAACATAAGAAAATCAATGTATTACAACACATTAACAAGTCAAAAGGGAAAAATCAATTGATCATCTCAATAGATGCTGAAAAAGCATTTGACAAAATCCAACATCCGTTTTTGATAAAAACACTTCAAAAGGTAGGAATTGAAGGAAACTTCCTCAACATGATAAAGAGCATATATGAAAAACCCACAGCCAGCATAGTACTCAATGGACAGAGACTGAAAGCCTTCCCTCTAAGATCAGGAACAAGACAAGGATGCCCGCTATCACCACTGTTATTCAACATTGTGCTGGAAGTGCTAGCCAGGGCAATCCGGCAAGACAAAGAAATAAAAGGCATCCAAATTGGAAAAGAAGAAGTAAAACTGTCACTGTTTGCAGATGATATGATCTTATATCTAGAAAACCCTGAGAAATCGACGATACAGCTACTAGAGCTAATAAACAAATTTAGCAAAGTAGCAGGATACAAGATTAATGCACATAAGTTAGTAATGTTTCTATATGCTAGAAATGAACAAACTGAAGAGACACTCAAGAAAAAGATTCCATTTTCAATAGCAACTAAAAAAATCAAGTACCTAGGAATAAACTTAACCAAAGATGTAAAAGACCTATACAAAGAAAACTACATAACTCTACTAAAAGAAATAGAAGGGGACCTTAAAAGATGGAAAAATATTCCATGTTCATGGATAGGAAGGCTAAATGTCATTAAGATGTCAATTCTACCCAAACTCATCTACAGATTCAATGCAATCCCAATCAAAATTCCAACAACCTACTTTGCAGACTTGGAAAAGCTAGTTATCAAATTTATTTGGAAAGGGAAGATGCCTCGAATTGCTAAAGACACTCTAAAAAAGAAAAACGAAGCGGGAGGACTTACACTCCCTGACTTTGAAGCTTATTATAAAGCCACAGTTGCCAAAACAGCATGGTACTGGCACAAAGATAGACATATAGATCAATGGAATCGAATTGAGAATTCGGAGATAGACCCTCAGATCTATGGCCGACTGATCTTTGATAAGGCCCCCAAAGTCACTGAACTGAGTCATAATGGTCTTTTCAACAAATGGGGCTGGGAGAGTTGGATATCCATATCCAAAAGAATGAAAGAGGACCCCTACCTCACACCCTACACAAAAATTAACTCAAAATGGACCAAAGATCTCAATATAAAAGAAAGTACCATAAAACTCCTAGAAGATAATGTAGGAAAACATCTTCAAGACCTTGTATTAGGCGGCCACTTCCTAGACTTTACACCCAAAGCACAAGCAACAAAAGAGAAAATAGATAAATGGGAACTCCTCAAGCTTAGAAGTTTCTGCACCTCAAAGGAATTTCTCAAAAAGGTGAAGAGGCAGCCAACTCAATGGGAAAAAATTTTTGGAAACCATGTATCCGACAAAAGACTGATATCTTGCATATATAAAGAAATCCTACAACTCAATGACAATAGTACAGTCGGCCCAATTAGAAAATGGGCAAAAGATATGAAAAGACAGTTCTCTGAAGAGGAAATACAAATGGCCAAGAAACACATGAAAAAATGTTCAGCTTCACTAGCTATTAGAGAGATGCAAATTAAGACCACAATGAGATACCATCTAACACCGGTTAGAATGGCTGCCATTAAACAAACAGGAAACTACAAATGCTGGAGGGGATGTGGAGAAATTGGAACTCTTATTCACTGTTGGTGGGACTGTATAATGGTTCAGCCACTCTGGAAGTCAGTCTGGCAGTTCCTTAGAAAACTAGATATAGAGTTACCATTCGACCCAGCGATTGCACTTCTCGGTATATGCCCGGAAGATCAGAAAGCAGTGACATGAACAGATATCTGCACGCCAATGTTCATAGCAGCATTATTCACAATTGCCAAAAGATGGAAACAAGCCAAATGTCCTTCAACAGATGAGTGGATAAATAAAATGTGGTATATACACACGATGGAATACTACGCGGCAGTAAGAAGGAACGATCTCGTGAAACATATGACAACATGGATGAACCTTGAAGACATAATGCTAAGCGAAATAAGCCAGGCACAAAAAGAGAAATATTATATGCTACCACTAATGTGAACTTTGAAAAATATAAAACAAATGGCTTATAATGTAGAATGTAGGGGAACTAGCAATAGAGAGCAATTAAGGAAGGGGGAACAATAATCCAAGAAGAACAGATAAGCTATTTAACGTTCTGGGGATGCCCAGGAATGACTATGGTCTGTTAATTTCTGATGGATATAGTAGGAGCAAGTTCACAGAAATGTTGCTATATTAGGTAACTTTCTTGGGGTAAAGTAGGAACATGTTGGAAGTTAAGCAGTTATCTTAGGTTAGTTGTCTTTTTCTTACTCCCTTGTTATGGTCTCTTTAAAATGTTCTTTTATTGTATGTTTGTTTTCTTTTTAACTTTTTTTTCATACAGTTGATTTAAAAAGAAGGGAAAGTTAAAAAAAAAAAAAAATCAAGGAAAAAAAAAGATGCAGTGCCCCCTTGAGGAGCCTGTGGAGAATGCAGGGGTATTCACCTACCCCACCTCCATGGTTGCTAACATGACCACAGACATAGGGGACTCGTGGTTTGATGGGTTGAGCCCTCTACCACAGGTTTTACCCTTGGGAAGACGGTTGCTGCAAAGGAGAGGCTAGGCCTCCCTATGGTTGTGCCTAAGAGCCTCCTCCCGAATGCCTCTTTGTTGCTCAGATGTGGCCCTGTCTCTCTAGCTAAGCCAACTTGAAAGGTGAAATCACTGCCCTCCCCCCTACGTGGGATCAGACACCCAGGCGAGTGAATCTCCCTGGCAACGTGGAATATGACTCCCGGGGAGGAATGTAGACCTGGCATCGTGGGACAGAGAACATCTTCTTGACCAAAAGGGGGATGTGAAAGGAAATGAAATAAGCTTCAGTGGCAGAGAGAATCCAAAAGGAGCCGAGAGGTCACTCTGGTGGGCACTCTTACGCACACTTTAGGCAACCCTTTTTAGGTTCTAAAGAATTGGGGTAGCTGGTGGTGGATACCTGAAACTATCAAACTACAACCCAGAACCCATGAATCTCGAAGACAGTTGTATAAAAATGTAGCTTATGAGGGGTGACAAGGGGATTGGGAAAGCCATAAGGACCACACTCCACTTTGTCTAGCTTATGGATGGATGAGTAGAAAAATAGGGGAAGGAAACAAACAGACAAAGGTACCCAGTGTTCTTTTTTACTTCAATTGCTCTTTTTCACTCTAATTATTATTCTTGTTATTCTTGTGTGTGTGCTAATGAAGGTGTCAGGGATTGATCTGGGTGATGAATGTACAACTATGTAATGGTACTGTGAACAATCGAAAGTACGATTTGTTTTGTATGACTGCGTGGTATATGAATATATCTCAATAAAATGAAGATTAAAAAAAAAAAGACATAATGCTGAGCAAAATAAGCCAGGCACAAAAAGAGAGATATTGTATGTTACCACTAATGTGAATTCTGTGAAAAATGTACAATGTTTTATACTGTAGAATGTAGGGGACCTAGAGATACCAATTAGTGGAGGGGGAATGATAATCTAATAAGAACAGATAAACTATGGAGGGTAATCTCAATGTTATGGGAATGCTCAGGAATGATTAGGGTTTGTAAACTTTCTTGGATATAGTAAGATCATGTTGGAAGCAATAGAGTTATTTTAGGTTTTTTTTTTCTCTTATTCCTTTGTTTTCTTAGGGGTTGTTAATTTTCTTGGGGTATGGTAGGAACATGATGGAAGCAATGTAGTTATTTTAGATTATTTGTTTTTCTTACTCCTCTGTTTGGACATGGTTTATTAATTTTCTTGGGGTATGGTAGGAACATATTGGAAGCAAAGTAGTTATTTTAGGTTATTTGTTTTCCTTAATCCATTGCTTTCTTTGAAATGTTGTGGGGTTTTTTTGGTTGTTGTCTGCCTGTTTGTTTTTAATTTTTTGATAAACAAAGTTAAAAAATTGAGAAAAAATCAGTAGAAAAATGGGAGTAAAAACTAAATGACAAATAGGGTGGGATGGGGGGATGGTTTGGGTATTCTCTTTTCACTTTTATTTTTTATTCTTATTCTGATTCTTTCTGATGTAAGGAAAATGTTCAGAAATAGATTGTGGTGATGAACACATAACTGTATGATCATACTGTGAACAGTTGATTGTATACCATGGATGACTGTATGGTTTGTGAATATATTTCAATAAAACTGAATTTAAAAAAAGAAAAAAAATCAACTGGCAAGCTCAGACACACAGGTGAAAAAAAAAAAAATGCAACTAAATTGTTATGCTGAAAAATGAGAAATTTTGTATATATGTTACCAGTTTAAAAAATCAATGAAAGAAAAGATTGAATGTAGGAAGATGTTTACTGCAGTCTTATATATATCATGGCAAAAACCAAAATGTTCAACATAAAGGAATCATTAATTAAATGATGCTTCCTTAAAAAAAAAAAAAAAAAAATCCCATGTGGGGTGTGTGTGTGTGTGTGTGTGTGTGTGTGTGCGCGTGCATTTCTGTGGAAACAGAAACCCTCCGCCCACCTTGAATTCATATGGAAACCAAGGGAGCCCAAATAGCACAACAATCTTGAGAAAGAACCAAGTTGGAGGATTCGCACTTCCCAGTTTCAAAAACTTACATGAAACTGCAGTAATGAGAACAGTGTGGCACTGGCGTGAGGACAGACATGCGTCAAGGGGGCACAGCTGAGAATTCAGAAAGCAGCCCTCGCACATGCAGTCAACCGAGGTCCTGCAGGGCAGCTACGGTCTTCAGCGAAAGGTCAAGGTTCAAGGACTGTTCAAGGAAAGTCTTTTCAACAAACGGTGCTGGGAAAACTGGAAATCCACATGCAAAAAAAGGAAACTGGACCCCTACACCTCTCAGCATACAGAAAAATTAACTCAAAATGGATCAATGACCTAAATATAAGAAGAAAAACTATAAAATTCTTGGAAGAAAATACAGGAATAAATCTTCAGGATGTTGAATTTGGCAATGGTTTCTTAAATATGACACCAAAAGCACAGGCAACAAAAGAAAAAACAGATAAACTGAACATCAAAATTAAACACTTGTGTGTGTCAAAAACACTATCAAGAAAGTGAAAAGACAGCCCATGGAATGAGAGAAAATAGTTGCAAATCACGTATCTGATAAAGGTATACTATCCAGAACATAAAAAGAACCTGTACAACTCAACAACAAAAGAGAAAAATAACCCAATTAAAAAATGGACAAAGGACTGGAAGAATTATCATATGACCTGACAATTCCACTCCTAAGTATAACCCAAAAGAACTGAAAGCAGGAACTCAGGCAGATAATTAAACACTAATATTCACAGCAGCATTATTCCTGAGACAAAAGGTGGAAGCAACCTAAGTGTCCGTCAACAGATGAACGGATAAACACTATGTGGTATTCAGCCATAAAAAAAGGAATGAAGTTCTGACACGTGCTACCGCACGGATGGAGGAACCTCAAAAACATTATGCTAAGTGAAATACGCCAGACACAAAACTGACAAATAGGCATGATTCTGCTTATAGGAAGTACCTAGAATAAGCAAATTCATAGAGACAGAAGTAGAATTGTGGTTACCAGGAGCCAGGGAGGGGGGAGAGGAGGGAAATAGGGAGTTAGTGCTTACTGGGTGCAGTTTCTATCTGGAGTGATGACAACATTCTGGAGATGGTGATGATGGTTACACAACACTGTGAATGTATTTAATGCCCCAGAATGATACACTTAAAAATGGTTAAAATGGTAAATTTTTTGCTATGTATTTTAGCACACACAAAAAAATACTGTGTGCACACACCTATCACTTTCCATGGTTTCAGGGGGTCCATACAGATCTCTTGCAGTCTGTCCATGGGCCTTTCTGGGGGTGAATGTGACAGCAGGTGTAGGGGAAGTCGTCTTGCTCTATATTGGGGGGGGGGGCACAAACCAGGGTTGGGGGGCAAATCTGGCCGCTGCCTCGCCCATCCGACTACATAGCAGCCAGGGCTTCTCTCCCACCGCGACACACTGAATGCGAGTTGTAAAATATTTACCAGCTAGCCCTGTATATAAAACGTGTGCCGCCCTCTGCTCTACTCTGTCGTTTTAGATCTCCTCCGGCCAGGTATTGCCACCAGTCAAAGGTGAACCCCACAAAGCTTCAAAGTATAGCTCTGATCAATTAACCAAGGTAACAACCCCAATGATCATATAGCTGATAGTCACCATGTCAAAGAAACAAAACCACTCAACTGCTGCTCTTCCTTCCAACCATCTTAATGTCACCGTTGGTATCTTTCTGATCCCTCCAAAGCCTCGTGACAGCTCTCAGTTTACTCGCAAATCAAAAGGAAGACTGCTCACCCACCTTCGCCAATGGCGACTCTCCAGTTTGCATGCCACGAGTCAGCGGGGCTGCTTGTTCAAATGCACACACCTGGGACCCACCTCCAGGGCCACCAACAGTGGTTTCCCATGCTGGCTGCACCTCAGACTCACTGGGACCCCAGACCAACCGAGTCAGCAGCTTTCGAGGGGCAGGCCTGGAGAGTCGGTCGGAACGGCTCCCTGGGGACTCGAACGTGCAGCTGGGCCGAGAGCACCAGAGGAAGGCAGAGGGGCCCGTACTCTTTGAAACTGCGTTCACCTCCATCCTCAACTAAGCACTTCCTGTCCAATTCCAAAATATCTTTCCCTTCTCTCTCCTCCGTGCCACAGTCCCTGAGACCAGCCTGCTTTCCCTTCATCATCTCCCCGTCTGGTCCCATCTCCTGTCCCACCACTAACAGCCAGTTCCCACGTGGAAACCCCATGCACCTCATCCCCCGAGTCACCCTGCCTGGAGCCGTGGTGAACTATCTCCCTGAACTTCCTGCTACACGACTTTCCTTCCCTGATCACATCCGTTACTCAATATTCCTGATCCTTCCTGCCAGTGCTCAGTTAATATCTGTGAATGCTCCATGGCTGTTCTACTCATTTCTTCCCCTTCCAGGGCTTGGTGACTCCTTCCCACCACTCTCCTCAAGCACAAGGGTTCACCCCACTTTCTATACCCCTCCAAACCCTGCCTTTCTTCAGGGCTCAGCTTAGGACACCGCTGTGCTGCCTTCCCCGATCCCCTCACTCTGAAAGACTGATAACCACGTAGAGTGCACGTTAAGTCAGTATTTAATTAACTCACTCCTCCAAACCACTGGTCATACCAGACTCTACAAACGTAAATACAGGCTGTGCTGGTTTGAATCATTTATGTACCCCAAAAAAGCCATGTTCTTTTAATCCAATCTTGTGGGTGCAGACTTATTGTGGGCAGGATCTTTTGATCAGGTTGTTTCCATGGAGATGTGACCCACCCAATTCTAAGTAGGGCTGTCTGATTACATTATTTCCATGGAGATGTGACCCCACCCATTCAAGGTGGGTCTTAGTTAGTTTACTGGAGTCCTCTGTGAGAGGATAAAAGGCAGAGACATCCTGAAGAGAGTTCAGAGACATTTAGAGAGAAAACACCTAGAGACACTTTGGAGACAGCTATTGAAACCAGAACCAGGAGAGAAGCTAAGAGATAAAGTCCAGAGTCTGTGACGGAGAAGCAAAAAGAACCCCTAGATGCTTAGAGAGAAATACTCTGGGAGAAACGGCAAAGACGGACAGAACTAAAAGAGAGGAGCTAAGACAGAAGCCTAGAGACATTTTGGAGAAAGCAACGGAAATGAGACACTAACCGTGGGAGAGGCCTGGTGGACTCTGGCCACGTGCCTTCCCATGTGACAGAAACCCCAGATGTCATCAGCTTTTCCTCAGAGAAGCTACTGTCTTAGTTGGGACATTTTCATGGCCTCAGAACTGTAAATCTGTGAACTAATAAATCCCATCGTAAAGGGCAATCCATTTCTGGTATTTGGCATTTTGGCAACTTTAGCTCACCAGAACACAGGCATACCTTGTTTCATTGCTCCTCATCTTATTGCACTTCGTAGATATTGCGGTTTTTACAAACTGAAGGTTTGTGCAGCCCTGCATTGAGCACGTCTATGGGCACCATTTTTCCAACAGCAGGTGCTCACCTCGTGCCTCTGAACCACATTTTGACTAAGGCATGTACCTTCTGTTTTAGACACAATGCTGTGATACGCCTAACGGACTACGGTACACTGTAGACATAACTTTTATATTTGTGGGACTCGCTGGATTGCGATATCCGCTTCACTGCGGTGGTCCGCAACCAACCCACGTTATCTCCGGGGTCTGCCTGGGCTGCCTGCCTTGATCAGCAAGGGCCAATATGCAAAGGGTCTCCAGTCCCGTCTCAAGGCATCAGTGACATTCTCTCAAAACCACAGACTGCTATTTTGACTTATTCTGTTTAAGCATGTGCCACAATTAAGTAGCTATTTCACCAACCAATCAGCTGGTCATTTAAGTGGGTCTAGCACTGGCCAACCCCAGCTCCCAGTGGACGTTCTGCAGAGGACTTTTTTGAACTAACTGATCAACTGTTTTGTCACAGATGCCACTAGGATTTTCCTGGGGGGAGGGAAGCAGGGGAAGCAGTGTGCAACCAGATGATGCGACTCTGTATCTGAATAAAACCCACGACCGCACACCTTCACGGTTTCCTGGATCTTCTGCACGATCTGGCTCTGCAGGGCTGGCTCGCAGAGGACATAGTCGGGAGCAATGCAGGTCTGGCCACAGTTCATGAACTTGCCCCAGGCGATGCGTCTGAGGAAACAAAACCCCAAAAGCTCTGGGATTCTGCCTAATATTCAATTGCTACATACTTCTGTGTTGTTCTGAGGTTTTGCTGCTAGAATGTATTCTTATCTTTACTCGGTATCTTTATGAAAAACAAAGCACATTTTAAAATTTCATCTCTAAGTCAGCTGTTTGGAACTTAGAATGATTTTCCAATCGAGGCAGGAAGTTACATGTGGCAGGGAAGTTCTCCAGCTGGCTCATGGAAAAGAGTCCTTTATAGGCCGCAGAGTCACTGCCTGCTGCAGGGGGAGACGGGAAATGGCCTCCCAACACCCCCTTCCTCCTCCTCCAGCCATAAGGACTTCCTGGATGACAGGAGTAGACTCTGCGTCTCCGGGCTGTGGCTCTGGGTCCTGCTGACAAGCAGCTTAGATCCGGGGCCAGGCTGCAAGACCTCCCTCCTCACTCCGGATGCCATTCCTGGGTTCAAACAGAAGTCCACAGACTTCTGCCCACAGAGCCAACCTGGATTCCGGGCCATCTCTCCTTCTACCTAACTCCTGTTGGCGCCCCATCTCTGCGGGGAGAGGCAGCCACACCACCCAGAGGACAGAGCCAGCTCTGCGTCTGGCACTTCCTGGTAGCTCAACCTGTCAAAGCAGAGAGAACCTGAAACCTTTTATTCTCTAGTTCCCAGATGCGAGATGCTATTCAAAGTCACAGATGAGTAACACCAGTGTTGTCAGCAAAGGAACTCAGTTAGGAGATCAGCCTAATACCCTTTCCACTGGGAACTGATTTTATCGGGCACCCGCAATATTTTATTTTACCTACTTCCTGGATCATCTGTCAACAGTGCAGTAAAATTTCTTGACAAATCTATATATCCTCTTGAGATAAGCAGGACTTTTTATTTCTAAAGACAACACATGCGGGCAAGAACTATGGCTCATCGTTTCTGACAGTGGCACGGATGCACAGTTTGTGATAGAGTTTTCTTACCCTTGAGGATCTCATCCACCGAGCTTAACGATGTATCTCAGAGCCACCAGGCATGGGGTTCAAGGACAAAGAGGAGACAACAACCTGCTAGGAAAAGCCTCTGCTGTGCAGGGAAAACCAGAGAGCAATCTCACCTGCAAGCAACGTCCAGGTCACAGTCTTTATCAACATAACACGGACTCTTCCCGCCCAGCTCGAGAGTCACAGGGGTCAGGTGCTTGGCAGCGGCTTCCATGACAATCTTTCCAACTGCAGTGTTTCCCGTGTAAAGGATGTGGTCGAACCGCTGCTTCAGGAGCTCTGTGGTCTCCGGAACACCACCATTAATAACAACATACAGGTCCTCAAAGAGAGGGAAACACAAACACCTGAATGGCCAAATTAATCCTGTTTCCTAACACCAGCAATTTCTTTGTCAATACGCATACTCAGTATTCAGTAAAACCAGGTGAAGCCTGAGGCTGGTCTGTCTGAGGAACGCAAGAGGCGGCCGACCGAGGACAAGCAGAGATCGGAGTCCGACGGCACCCGGGAACCATCCCCTCACAGTGGAAGTGACTCAGAGAATCCATCCCTGTTATCTACACAAGCCACAAAGGCGCACAAAGAAAGAGAGCAAACAGTCGGACTGGCACAGGGAAAATATCTGAGAAGGAGGCTGCGGGAACCGAGGATTTGGGGGAGAATATGGCTGACGCGGGTGAGGACACGATAGGCTCTTGGCACAAGACAAGGCTTGAGGCATGGAAGGAACCAAATAAATGTATAAAGAATGACCTGTAACCCACACACTGGCGGCTGAGAGCACCTGCTTTGAACTCAGGCAGATTTGGAGAGAATCCAGGCTTTGCTCCTCACTAGCTGACGTCACCTTGACCCTCAGGTTCCATGTCTGCTACTGGGGGAATCTGTTTAGCTTCCCTGTTTAGATGTGCTGTGCAATTAGGAGCAGTTGTTACAAGAGAAAACTTCTTGGACAATAACAACAAGAAAAGCAAGGCCAGAGACCAGCTGGCAAAGAAGACAGGAGAAGGAGATGGTCAAGGGATTCTGATGTGCAAGTTCGAAGCAAAAGCTGACTTGTGCACCTTGTGTTTCCACTTTACTTCACTCTTTAAGAGATCAATTCTCATTCAACTTTACAGTTCAACCACCCAACATACGTTTCAAGTTTTAACTTTCATACGGCTGAATCTGCAGAGCAAATGTGATGGACCGCCTCCCGCCCCGCCCCACCCCAGCAAGCCAAGTAAGGCAGGTAAAGCATTGTTAACCCCATCTGAACCCCCCAGTGAGGGGCAAAGTGGGACCTTAAACCTCCGTCTTCTGGGTCCCAATCCTACTTAACCCATGGCCTGTCACTGTCTCCCATTTCACCTCTCTGAACTGGATGAGCACAGCTATAGAAACAAAATTATTCCATGGGCTGCCACCAGAGTATTGAAACAATGAAGAGAACAACATTATTCCAAGAGGCAGAGTTGACCCTGGGCTATTACAAAGTAACGTGTACATGGTGTAAGTGTGAGATTTTTCAAGCTGCCTTTCAGTGGAAGCCTAGTGAGGCCTCCTAACTGCAGCAATTGCATGTAAAACTTAGCAGTCCCCGTTTCACGGTGGCATCGTAAGCTTTCTCCCTGTGAGGGCAGAAGATCCTGATTCAGACCAGCAGGTGAACCAACCCATGGGATCAGATCCTTTTGTTCACTCAGTTTTCCAGACTTAAATGCCAGCACTTTAACTCAAAGTGCAGGCCCACCCCCTGGTTCCAGAGGTCATTTTGAGTAGTTTTCATGCCACGAACATGCCCCTTTGAAACGCAAGAGTCCTCTTATATAACCAACACCCTTTAGGCCAAGAGAGATCGTCAGCAATGAAAATATGCTAGCACACAGCACAGCATGGCACTTGGCCTTCGATAAATATTTACTGAATGAATTAAGCTAAAATCGCTTTTTTAGATCAAGCGATGGTTAATCCAGACAGCCCCATGGCAGAAGAGGATTTGAAAATACCAGGCGTATACCTATGAGACCATGGGCCAAAATAAACTGGAGAACGACAATCGTTTAGTTATTTCATGTTATTTTGGACTTTTAACTTCTTTTATTAAGCCGATTGTTGGAGGCTTAAGGAAACTGCAAATGGATGCCCTGCCAAAATCACAAGCATCAGGAAGATCACATATGTGTTTCCCATAATAAACAGAAGTATTGAAGGTGGGTCGAGACATTCTTACCGGATCTAAATACTGAGGGAGGAGCGTAGCCAAGATCTCGGCTGTATTCGCGCTTACTTCAGAAGGCTTGACAATCACTGCATTTCCTAAACAAAGCAAGAAAGCAGAAGAGTACTGTCTAATACTTGAGTACCTCTAACAGCTACCCAAATGGGCGTTACTGTGGGGAGTCCAGCCACTCAAATTACTGCTTCAGCTCTTACTTCTCCGCCTCCTTGCACTGCCTAAGAGCTCATCTTGCTTTCCCTTCCCTTCTACTTTCTCCATCTTGAATGCTAACTTCAGGTCATTTAACAGTAGCGTTCCCCACTCCTTCAGCTTTTCATCACTTTCTTCCCTCCCCACCCTTGGATTTTTCCCTCTGCCCTGAAAATGTCAGGTGGACAGGCCTTCTTGAGATGAAGTTGTTGATCTGGATTCTGCAGAAGGGTTAATTTCCTGGCATCTGCAATACACCCAAGCCCTTACTTGAATGAAGAAACTCGTCAGACAGAAATCAAAGCGTGCACCCAAGATCAGAGCTGGCAGTGAAACCACATTGAAATACAACATCTGACTCCAAACTCCTGGGCCTGTCGACTCAAGATGCCTTGGCACCTTCACAGGTTCATCCTGTGGGTTCCTCAAAAGACAGTCACCTTGCAAATCTCCTCTGGAGCCCATTTTTTAAAATTAGGGTTTTTTACGAATTCTCAATACACTGTTGGTGTAAACCGACGCAAACCACCAAAGCAAATGTATCTAATTCACCACTGCAACCCACATGAAAGAATAAACCCGTCTAAAAAGGAATAAGGACTGAAACTGGCACCACACCTGCTGCGATGGCACCTATCAGAGGCTGAATGATGAGGACGAAGGGGTAGTTCCAAGCTCCAATAATCAGTACAACTCCCAGGGGCTCTGCGTGGATATAGACCTCATCCAACATGGTGAACAGGTTCTTCTCAGCTGGTGTAGGAGTAACCCATTCCGGCAGCTTCCGCAGCGCATTATCAATTTCTCCAAGGATGCCAATGACTTCTTGACTGTATGCGTTTAATTCACTCTGTTATAAGAGATACACAGTTAACCTTACACAGTGATTATGACTCACCCAGGTGGGGTACACTTGCACTAACAATGACTTACCCTATCACACGAGCTGGTTTGCCATCCACATTCCTTTCCCACCCTCCAAACCCTCAATAAGGACATGCGAACTTCCTCTCTCTTATATCCCATCCCTCTAAGTTCTTCTCTACTGATCCAAAGCCTTTAAAGTCAGATTGAAAACCTCCCCTCCTTCAGGAAAACTTCCTGATTACTAACGGCCTCCCCTGATCACACTTTAATTTACATTCCATACCAAATTTCCTTTCAACGTGTCTTAATATTTCACCCTTAAAACACTGGTGTGCACCCATATCCACATATGATCTGTGGATGTTTTGTTTCTCAACCAAATTAAAAACCCTCCAGGGCAAGGATCTTCTTTCTTTAGTGTTCCTGTGCAAACATATATGCAAACATCTGACACTTGCAGAGTAAACGGCTCACAGCCTTTCTGGACTTCTAACGGACCTGTCTTGCTTATTTGATACCACAGTCCCACTCCAGCAACAGCACCACAAAGGGAGTGTTAATAATTACTGCTGTTACAATCTTTGGTCAGAGGAGGTGGGGAAGGGAACCTCATAAAGCCAGAGCAAGGCAGATAAAAAGCAAGATGGCAGCCATGTTATTGGAAACCGGGGGACCCTATTTACACCCGCAACACCCTCTGTTTAACCTCAACAATCCACAGCCTGGTTTCGGAGCAGGCAGTAGGGTATGGCATCATCCGGGCGCTCCTGAGCAACGGAGAATCTCAGCCCCCACCCCAGAGCCGCCGAACCGCAATTCCTTTTAGCAAGCTCCCCAGGTGGCTGTCACGCGCTCGCCTTGGAGGGGCCCTGACCTACATACAACACACAGCCAGGAAGGGCAATCTGGGCGCCGCCACCGCCACAACAAACACGCCGTCCCCAAAGGAACCACACGCCAAGCTAAAAGCGAAGGCTGCACGGAGTTAAGCTGGCACACACTCCTGACTTCCAGAATACACAGAGGTCCTTCCTGCGAACGAGTGAGATAAAAGGGCGATAAATGCCACAGAAAAAGGGGCAGAAAGAGCACACGCGGCGATTCGCACTGGAGGCGCCCCGGGGGGCAGGACACACCAGCACTTCCGCGCCTGCAAACGGGCTCGCCGGGGCGGGCTGCAGCCGGGCAGGGTGGAGGATGGAGACAGGCCAGGAGACACTCCCACGGTGCCCGCGCAGGCCGAAATCCAAAGGGTGCGAAAGAGAAAAAGAAGGAAAGAAGAAGAAAGAAAAAAAAAAGCAAACCGGCGCGCGGGCGGGCGGGCGGGCGGCCGCGGGGCGCGCACCTTGCACAGGTCGGCGGCGATGGCCGCCAGGATGTCCTCCTCGCGCTCCTGCACCATCCTCCGCAGGGCCTCGAGCTGCTGCACCCGGAACCGCAGGGGTCGCGACCGGCCCGACCGGAACGCGCTGCGCACCCGCTGGACCTGCTGCTCCATGGCCGCGTCCTGAGGAGAGAGGGGAGGTCGGCCGGCGCCATCACCGACCCCGCGGCCCCGGCCCCGGCCCCGACCCCGACCCGCCCGGCCAAGCCCGGGACCCCGCGAGCAAGCCCCGGCTCGCACCTCGCCCGCCGCCCGCCGCGCTCCGGCCTCCCCGCCCGCCGCCGCCGCCCACTGCCCGGTCGCTGCCCGGAGGGGCGGGGCTCGTCCCCGCGCCGCGCGCCCATTGGCCCGCGCTGCCCACGTGACCGGGCCCCCCTCAGAGGCCGCGCTCTTCCTTTTGGTTTCCAGCCGCCATCTTGGGGCCGCTCGGGGGGTGGCGGGGCGGGGGCCTGAGCCCAGGCCGCGGGGGAACGGGGCAGCCCGCGCCGACGCCCCTCTCCTCGGCCGCCCCGGCTCCTGCGCCCCCCGCTGCCTCGACTGTGGGTGGGCCGGGCCGACCCCGGGGGCTTGTTGGCAGCGAGGGCTGCGCCCCGTGACGCTGGCCCGGGCGTCGGACGGGCGGGCCGTCCCCTGAGGTGTACAAGAAATTGCCCCGTTTCTGCAAGCACACTGGCCTCGCCGTAGCCTAGTTGGCAGGTGCAGTGTTCTGATCGTAATCTCCTCCTGGACGTTTGGCACGTCCCCATCCGCCCGAGGCTCGCTCCTGGTGGTCTCACCCATAGCGCGTACTCTGCTGGTTCTCCTTGTACCGCCCCGACCGGGGCCTCTGGGGTTTCCTTTGTTGGCTCTTTCTCCCCTCCCCGACCTCTTAAAGGGTTCAGGTGTCCCAAGACTCAGTCTGCGGTCACCTGGTCATCCCAGCCCATCGACGATGGACAGAGGAGGCTTTAGAGTCTGTCTTTAATCCCAGCCTTTCCTCTGAAGTCCAAGAGGTATGTCCAGCTCTAGCCTGTTCCACTCCGTTTGAATGTCTAGGGGGCATCTGAAAGGTAACAGGTCCAAAATAGAACTTTTGCTTTACCTTCTTCCCACCAAACACATCTACTCACACTGCACTACCTCCTCCGGGGCCCCTGTCTCATTTATTCTGTTTACTCGGCCAAAGTCCTTGGAATCATCCTTGACCCTTCTTTTTGGCCCTATCTTCAAAAAATCCATTGAACCCGACCACTTCCCCTCTAGCCCAACCATAATCATTTTCCACCCGAAATACATAACAGCCAGTAGCATCCTAAACGGGATGCACTTCTGCTTTTGATCTGGGGGGTTATTTATCTGTCGTTTCTCAGCTCCAAACCTGCCCTTTTATACTGAAGGAGTTTGTACACTGCATTTCTCAGGGTCTCATGCCAGCTGGCTTCCTATGAAGTTCTAGCGTAGGAGGCACTACTAAGAGATGAGACATCAGGAGTTTTCTGTTTCTGGATTCAGAACTGAGGCAGTTGCTGGCCACTTCTGTAGTGGCAGTGGAGATAGGCTGATTCCCGACTCATAGCTCCTAACTTGGTCCAGATGGCACCTCTCTAGTGGATAGAGAACGGCAGCAACCGTGCCTCCAAATTGCACAGGAGCAGGTACAACCCCATGGGCTCCAGCCAGGGGTATTTTTGGCAGTTTCTGATCTCTGCTATCACCCCATTCTTCATTTTGCTCTTCCAGATCATCTATCACTCCTATAAGCAATTCCCTATATTAAATTGTCTCTGCATGAAACACCTAGAGAGGTTTTTCTTTTCATGACTAGACCCTTGCTGCAGCCTGTTGTCCTCTTGGCTGTCAGTGATTCTTTGAGAAGGTGCCCTGACCGTGTTCCTTTCCTGCTCAGAACTTTCCAGTGGCTTCCTGTCAAATTTAGGATAAAATCCAATGCCTACACCGTGTCCTATAAGCCCTGTATATCCTTGCTTCTGGCTGCCTCTTCAGACTTAACTTTCCATGATTTGTCCACTGAATTCTAGCCAGAGTAGCTTCCATGCCGTTTGCAGAACTGCCCAAGCCCGTTCTCACCTCAGGGTCTTGGCATTCTGCCGATTCCTTTCCTAGGGTGCTCAGCTAACTTTCTCACTTAATTTAACCTCTGTTAAAATGTTACCTTCTTAAGGAAGACTTCCCTGACCATGTCTTAAATAGCAGACTCTGCTACTCTCTGTTGCTTACCCTGCTCTACTTTTCTTAATAGCATGCTTTATTTTTCTAAGTATATGTTTGTGTCTATTTGTTTATGTCTGTCTTCCCCACTGAAATGTCTTACAAAGTCAGGGACTTTGTCTTTCATGTTCATTGTAATATCAATACCTGGAAAAGAAATTGGCCCATAGTAGGTACTCAATACATATTTTAAAAAGATAATAATGTTTCCCCTTTATCAGAGAAGTTGTGGGTTTACAGAACAATCATACCTAAAATACAGGATTTCCATACACTACCCCGTCACCAACACCTTGCATTTGTTACAACTGATAATAGCACATTTTAATAATTGTACTATTAATTAAAGTCCATGGTCTAACTTATGGTTCACTGTGTAGTGCAGTTCCATGGATTTTTTAAATAATTTTTTATTCTGTTATCACATATACAATCTAACATTTCCCCTTACAATCATGTTCAGATATATATTTCAGTGCTGTTAATTGCATTCACATTGAGCTACCATCACCACCATCTAATCCCAAAACATTTCCACCACTCCAAATAGGAACCCTGCACATTTTTAAGCCTTAACTTCCCATTCTCTATCCCCACCCTGACCCCTGGCAACCCATATTCTAGATTCTGACCCTGTGAGTTTTCTTATTCTAATTGTTTCAAATCAGTGAGACACACTCTTGTGTCTAGCATATTTCATTCAACATGTCTTCGAGGTTCATTCATATTACCGCATGTATCAGGACTTAATTCCTTTTTACTGCTGAATAGTACCCATTGTATGTATGTACCGCATTTTGTTTATCCATTCGTTGGCTGGATACTTGGGTTGCTTCCATCTTTTGGCTATTGTGAAAAATGCCACTGGGAACATTGGTGTGTAAATATCTGTTCAAGCCCTTGCTTTCAGTTATTTTGGGTATATACATAGTAGTGAAATTGCCAGGTCATATGGTAGATCTGTACTTGGTGTGTGGTGGTGATTTCATTGGCTCATTGCTACTTAAATCAGTGAGTATATCATATTAAAAAAGCAGGAATGTTTTAACATCTGATTTGAATCTAATCAGAGTAGAAAACAAATTATAAAAGCCCATTTTAAGATTCTGTTTCTCGAGAACCACTCCCAGTACCAAGTTGTATTAGTTAGGATTCTCTAGGGAAACAGAATCAATGAGAGGTATCTGTGGCTATAAAATTTATAAAAGTGAGTCACGCAAATGTGGGTATGCACGAGTCCAAATTGTGTAGGGCAGGCAGCAAACTGTCAACTCCAAGGAAGATGTCCAATGAGCTCCTCAGGAAACGAACCGGCAACTTCAACAAACTCCTCAGGAAACGCTTCACTGGGCAGCCAAAGAAGAAATGAAGGTCCTCTAACTGTCTTGCTTATAAGTCTTCAACTGATTAATTGGATTAAATCCAGCCAATTGCATTCTCTCGTTGTGGAAGGCACACCCTTTGGTGAGTCATCAGTCACAGCTGCAGCCAATTGACTGATAATTTAATAAACCAGCCTGTTGGTTTATTATCCAGCCACAAACATCTTCACAGCAATTGTTAGGCTACTGCTTGCTTGGCCAGACAGCTGGGTACTATCACCTGGCCAAGTTGACACATGAACCCAACCATCACAATAGGGGAAGTTTAGAGTCATATATATATATCACCAGAAGGAAAGCCAGAGGTTAAAACATGGGACTGTATAACTCAGTAAATCTTGTGAAGATAATGACTGTAATCAACAATCACAAATATTAAAGACAAATGTTAAGACAAATATTAAAAATGTCTTTCATGAACTAGAACAAATGTACAAAAGTATTACAAGGAGTTAACAATAGAGTGGTATATGGGGAAAATGCACCTATTGCAAACTATGGACTACAGTTAACAGTAATACCTTAGTATGCTTTCATCAACAGTAACAAATATACCATGGCAATGCTAGCGATCAATGATGGGGGGTGGGATAAGGAGTATGGGATGTTTTGGGGTTTGGGTTTTTTTTTTTCTTGAAACAATGAAAAATGTTCTAAAATTGATTGTGGTGATGAATGCACAACTAAGTGGTGATGATCCTGTGCCACTGTTTGTATACTTTGGGTGGATTACATGGCGTGTGAATATAGCTCAATAAAATTGCATTAAGAAAAGTGAAAAAAAAAGAAAAAGTCATGCTCAGTAATGGGTCTTGCCCACCCCTGCTCTTGGGGAAGAGGATTTTTATGTTCCTTTCTGTCACCAGTGAGCAAGGCAGGGGCTGGGCCCCGAGGCAGCCTGCCGCCAGAGTGGGGGGTGGGTGCCAGTAGCCTGGAGAGAGCAATTTGTTTGTTTCAGTTTGCTAAAGCTGCCAAAATGCAATATACCAGAAATGGGTTGGCTTTTTCAAAGGAGTTTTATTGTGTCATAAATTGGCAGTTCTAAGGCCATGAAAATATCCAAATTAAGGCATCAAGAGGAAGATACCTTCTCCGAGGAAAGGCTACTGGCTTCCGGGGTTCCTCTGCCACATGGGAAGGCACATGGGGTGTCTTCCAGTCTTTTCTCCTGGTTCTGGTTTCAGTGGCTGTTTCCAAATGTCTCTGGGCTTTCCTGCTTTACCTGCCTTTTATCCTCTCTTAAAGGATTAAGACCCACCTTGAATGGGCTGGGTCATACCTCAAATTGAAACAACCTAACCAAAAGTACCCACCCAGGATAGGTTAAAAGAACACAGCATGTTCTTGGGCACACAACAGCTCCAAACCAGCACACTGTTCTTTACCATAATTATCAGCTGCTTCTGGCCTCCGGACTTTCACAATAGCTGTTTCAGACACTTCCTGCCTGTTTAATAGTTGTTTTGGTGGAAGGACTGAGTCCTTGAGCACCCTACTCCACCATCTTCTCACAGTTCTCTCCAATAAATATTTCCAATGACTCTATTTCCAATAATCAAGAGGGCACTGACAGTCCATGGCATGAGTTGGCAAAGGAGATATGTAAAATAGCACCGTTTGATTCTTCTAATCACACTCTTGTATGAAGCAAGGCTCTGGGTGACAGTGTTTTTGACACCTTCACAGAGTTTTGTAGAATTAAGAGGTATAATGAAGTTGGCTGGCTGCTCTTAGATACCTTGGATAAAGTTGTAAGAGAAAGGGACGAGCTAAAGGCTTCAAATTCAAAACTTAAACACCATATGACAGATGTAAAGGTTTCTATGTGTGCCCAAAAGAAAATCTTATTTCCTGTGCCCGCAGACTTGAGGTTTCTGAAAACCAGACGCAGACTCTCATTGTGAAGTAGCAGGTTTACAATGTAGACTAAAATCTCAACCTCTCAGGGTGTCTGCTGTTATAAAGGCATTGATTGGAAAAGAATGGGATCCCGAAACTTGGGATGGGGACATATGGATTGATAATAATGGCAGTGAGGACACTGGAACCCTGGATTCTGCTGAGTCATTGTTAGATTTACCTGTAGAGGGCTGTCCTGGGGAAACAGCTTCCCCACCGCCAGTCTGCCCTAAGGAGCCTGCCACCCAACCCCCAGCTAAGGAGATTAACCTTCAGAGCCTGCTAATCCTGTAATCACCTCCCCTGAGGAAGCAGCCCTCATTCCTCTGTCTGGAGAGATTAATCCTGTTTTAAGAGATGAAAATGCAACAGAATATCCTGAAGTAAATGACTTGAGGGATAATTCTAACTCTTTTCATGACCCACCCCCACCACCAGTCTTTGCTTCAAGACCTATAACTAGACTAAAGTCCCAACAGGCCCCGAAGGGTGAGGTACAAAGTGTGACCCATGAGGAAGTACACTATACTCCAAAAGAACTGTGTGAGTTTTCCAACATATACAGACAGAAACCAGGGGTGTGGGAATGGATATTAAGAGTGTGAGATAATGGTGGAAGGAATATAAGGTTGGATCAGGCTGAATTTACTGATATGGGCCCACTAAGCAGAGATTCTGCATTCAATGTTGTAGCTCGAGGGGTTAGAAAGGGTGTTAACAGTTTGTTTGGGTGGCTGGCTGAAACATGGATCAAAAGGTGGCCGGCATTACCAGAGGTTGAAATGCCAGAACTGCCCTGGTACAATGTGGAGGAGGGGATACAAAGGCTTAGAGAGACTGGAATGTTAGAGTGGATTTATCATGGAAGACCTGCTCACACACCCCTGGAATGTCCAGAGGACACACCTTTTACCAGGGTAACTGTGCATTGGGGAAAAAGAAATGATCAGATATTTTGTGGATTATTAGACACTGGTTCAGAAGTGACATTAATTCCAGGAAACCCAACACGTCACTCTGGTCCACCAGTCAAGAGTTGGGGCTTATGGAGGTCAGGTGATCGATGGAGTTTTAGCTCAGGTCTGTCTCACAGTGGGTCCAGTGGGTTCCTGGACCCATTCTGTGGTATTTCCCCAGTGCTGGAATGCATAATTGGAATAGGCATACTCAGCAACTGGCAGAATCCTCACATTGGTTCCCTGACTCGTGGAGTGAGGGCTATTATGATAGGAAAGGCCAAGTGGAAGCCACTAGAACTGCCCCTGCCTAGCATAATAGTAAACCAGAAGCAATACTGGATTCCTGGAGGGATTGCAGAGATTAATGCCACTCTTAAGGACTTTAAGGATGCAGAAATGGTGATTCCCACCACATCCCCATTCAACTCTCCTATTTGGTCTGTGCAGAAAACAGATGGGGCTTGGAGGATGACAGTGGATTATTGTAAGCTTAACCAGGTGGTGACTCCAATTGCAGCTGCTGTTCCAGATGTGGTATCATTGCTTGAGCAAATCAACACATCCCCTGGTACCTGGTATGCAGCTATTGATCTGGCAAATGCTTTTTTCTCAATTGCTGTCAGTAAGGACCACCCAGAAACAGTTTGCGTTTGGCTGGCAAGGCCAGCAGTTTACATTTGCTATGCTACCTCAGGGTTATATCAACTCTCCAGCCTTATGTCATAATATTGTCCACAGGGATCTTGATCATTTCTCCCTCCTACAAGACATCACACTTGTACATTAATATTGATGATATCATGTTGACTGGACCTAGTGAACAAGAAGTAGCAACTACTCTAGATTTTTTGGTAAAGTATTTGTGTGGCAGAGGATGGGAGATAAATCCAACAAAAATACAGGGGACTTCTGTTACGGTGCCCACGAGTTAAAGTTCAAGACAGCCAATTAGAATTTTAAAAAAAGCCTTTATTAGCCGGCTGGCGACTGCTCAGCTTGACTCCCTCCGCACAGGGAATTCAGTGAGCAGCCCCGACCTGTGTGTGCTGGTGCCTTATATAGACAGAAATCGTATCCTAGAAATGCAAGCAAGCTATTCTAACAGAAGCAGAGTTGGCAGTTAGCTCTTGATTACAAAAAACAATTTCACAAAGAGTTTCACTTGGAGCTGGAGCAGCTATTGATTGTTAAAGGGTTATGCTTGGCTGATGCGTGCAACCGCAGTTTTGCTCCCTTTAACTGGTACAGTCTCACTCCCCCCTCCTCATGGCCTAATGCCATTTACACAACATTTTTGCTTTGCAGATGTTATAGGATTAAGGGGAAAGGGGACCCCACTTCATTCCCCACTGGTTTTTAGGGAGAATCAAATCATTGTTTCTTTTGAGGATAGGTGTTGATATTGAGACTGCAAAATCATGAGTTTTACGCTTTGACTGCGTCACTGGACGAACTGAATTAAACACTTTATAACACAAGGACCTATGATCAGGGCTAATATGAGAAGGACCAAGGGTCCAGCGACTGCTGACACTAGGGTAGTTAACCATGGGGACCAAGAAAATAAATTTTCAAACCAGTTTGCCTCCTTTTTCCTTTGCTCTTCCCTATCTTGTAGTCTTTTTCAGAGTTGGCTCAAACTTCCTTTAATTATACCTGAGTGGTTAGTATAGACGCAACACACTTCACCTAGGGCTAAACAGAGCCCTCCCTGCTTCAGGAATACAAGGTCGAGTCCCCGTCGGTTTTGGAGCACTACTTCAGCTAAAGAACTTAGGGACTCTTCAAATTTAGTGACGCTCTCCTCCAGGGTTTTTAGATCTTGATCAATTTGGGCACTAAGACTTTTGAAGTTTTGGTCTCCTGTGACTAGTGCTGTGGTTCCTACTGCAGTTGCTCTGGCTACACCAATCCCGAGAAGCACTGGCACTAATACGGGCACTCCTCGCTTGACCCGTTTTAAGTTAGTTAATCCAAGGTGTTCCCTACCCCCTTCACCAGAATAGTAATATACCTGGGGGAGCACATGGGCGAGAATGCATAGTCCTGGGGCTTCAGGTCGCATGAGAGCCGGGGGGTATAAGCATGGAGTTAGCCCTGTGGTGCAGGCAAACCATGTTCCCTTGGGTGCTACTAAATAATATCCGTGATGCTTTGCAGAGCTGTTGCCAAAGGTGGTCTTGGAGGCACAAGAGTTAACGTAAGGGGAGGTTGACAAAAGGAATTGGGGGGATAGAAAACATGTTCCTTGTCCTTGAAAGTCACCTAAAGTGAGCTTAGAGGTAGTGCCCCAGGGACAATAGTGTGAGTTTTGGCGATCATCTGACAGGGAAATATTTTGGATATCATCTTCAGCTGTTCCTAAACTTCGGTTAGCTCCTAGACCTGCATAGTAGGGTGGTTCAGGGTTTAGGCATAACCAGCAGTCTTTAGTTAAGTTGGGGGAAGCCTGATTTAGGAACTTGAACATAAGTTTAAGTGTATGGAGTACGGACTTTTGGCGGGAGCTTGGGGGTGAAGGAAGGGGGGTTGCCTTACGTGGTAAGGGACGGCTCATGGTATCGGAAAGATGGGTAGGTGCGGAAGGAGTTGCTATGGGTATTTCAATTGCGATGGGAACCAGGGGGCCTATTGGATTTAGAGACTTTGGGATTGCCTTTTTCTGAATAGTAAATAGCACTCCAGGATCATATCCTGATACATATAGGCGCAATCCCCAAGTTTTTCCTCCTAACCACTGGGAGTCCTCCCAAAAGTGCTGTGGTTTAAAAGTAACAGGGTTACAATCTCCAATTCCACAGTTCTTAGTAGGAGCTTCTGGCCTTTTATCCCTCGTGACCCTTAACAGACGGTCTACATTTTTCCATGGGGCTATGGTTTCACAACCCCAACTGTAACAGAAGTAATCATCCTCTCCCCCGCATGCTGACCTTCACGGCGGTCGGTGTGCTTAGGATCACCTGATCAGGTCCAGCCCAGCGTGCTTCAGGGAGGAGGGGTCTCTTTTCTTGATTCACACCAAGTCCCCAGGTTCAGCAGTAGGGGTTTCCTCTTTCACAGCGTCAGGTTTAGAGCGGTGGGCGCGGACGGTGTGGTGGATGTTTTTGGAGTTGTAGTGTAAGGCCTGTAGGGACTTGAGAAGTTCAGAGTTAGACAGGGAGGCGAGCTGCTCCTCCCCTAACTTGGGGAGGAGCGGGGAGGGCCTGCCGAACATGGCTTCATATGGAGTAATACCTTTTACATAAGGGGTGCACCTAGCTTTGAGCAAGGCAAACGGAAGGAGGCTCACCCAGTTTCCGCCAGTCTCCAATTTCAGTTTGGTGAGGGTTTCCTTAAGCGTCCGATTCATCCTTTCTACCTGCCGTGCGCTTTGCGGTCTATAGATGCAGTGTAGTTTCCATTCAATTCCTAATGCTTTTACCAAATTCTGGGTAACTTGGGCTATAAAAGCCGGACCATTGTCAGACCCCATTGTTACCGGTAGGCCAAACCGAGGGATAATTTCAGCTAATAATTTTTAGCTACTACCTGGGCTGACTCTGACCGAGTTGGGTAGGCCTCAACTCATCCTGAGAAGGTGCCCACCAGTGCAAGTAAGTACTTGTATCCCCCTGGTCCAGGAGGCAGTTCTGTGAAGTCTACTTCCCATTGCTCTCCTGGGAGCTGACCTCTTAGGTGGTGACCGGGGGTAGCAGGGGTACTTACATGACTTGGGTTGACTTGGGCGCAGACGTGGCATCTTCTGCTTACCTCTTTTGCTACCTGAAAAAGCTTAGGTATGTAAAAGTCAGTTCTTAGCAATTCAGCTAATT